>NC_090748.1:19958046-19978046 GCF_036898095.1 Palaemon carinicauda | reverse complement strand
TTCTTGTATCTCTATTTTTTTTGTTCTCTGGGAAGAAATTGTGCGGCACTGATGAAATGATTGCCATGGAGGTTAGATAAAGCTCTAACCATGGGGATTACGCACCCTTTACTGGGTGTATATGATATGGCTGACGGTTGGAAATAAAACTATATAGGATTTGTCTGACCCTTTTCTGTGTAATGATCAAAGAGGCAAAGGTAATTTTTTTCCTAGAAATTACTTTTCAAATTAGGTTATAGAATTCAACTTTAAAGTTTATTTATAACTTGCTGTGTGGTTTAGTGAAATGAATAGTTTTATCTTTACTATTCCATCATGACGTTTGTCTAATTTTCAGTTGCCTCCTGTTATTTTTTTTTTTTCCTTTTTACTGATTAACACTTATCACTGGTTTTGATCCTTGTCTAGAACTTGCGATAAACAATGATCCATACAGTATGGAAAGGGACGAAGGAGACACTTATTAAAGGTTTAAATTCCGCTCATGAATGACAGAGGCAGTGACGTTGCCTTTTCAAGCAGGAAAATGCTTAACAGACTGATCACATTACATATGATCAGCGCCCAAGCCCCCTCTCCTCCTAAGCTAGGAGCAGGGAGGTCAGACAATGACTGCTGATGACTCAGCATATAGACCTATAGACTCCCCCAAAACCTCCATGCTTAGATTACGAGGATGGTGAGGTTGCAGCGACATAAGGAACTAATGATTTTGAGCGGGACTCGAACCCTACATAGGGCACCGCAACCTATGTTGCTTTTAACTCATAATAACTCAAAATAACTGGATATACTTTAGGAATGAGAACAGTAATCATAAACAAGTCTTTGTCCTGTGAATAGCTATGCTTTAATGGAAATGTACTGTTAGATTTCCATTGAACTAAGGTGTTATTAGTTTAATTCTGATAATGTTTTATTTTTGAATGGCAATAATAACTGTTATAATACTATTGTCAAAATAAAAGACTTCTTTTTTAAAGGCTACGGCAGTCTGTTGTGACGAGCCGAGAGAAGGTTGTGACTCAAAGACAGTATGAAAGCAACTGAGTGAATTTATTATAGAACACTCTCCTTTGTATACAAAAGCTCAAAGCAACAAGAAATTTCATGTTAAAAAACAGACACTGTTAGAGAGGAGAAAAGCAGACATGTTTATTCTGGTTCTTTTTAGTGCGAGGGAAGAGCGAAAATACAAGCATAATATATACAGAAAATGAACTATGAACGATCGTGTGACACACGGTTGGTACATGGCTCCCCCCCCCTAAAAATGACATACTGTACATGTTAAATAGGGCGACCTGATCTAGAGTGGCGAACTGTAGGCCGGTCATCTGGCAGGATATAAACAGGTTTTAGACGATCAATGGCGACCCAGTCTTCTTTGCCACGAATGTTTAGTAAGAATGCTTTCGGACTGCGTCGAATCACAAGGAAAGGGCCTGTGTAAGGGGGCGTTAGCGGTGGCTTGCTAGTGTCGTTGCGCAGGAAGACATGCGTTGCAGAGTGCAAGTCTGTTGGTATGTGATGCTTCGCTGGGGCTTATAAGTCCGCCGGCATGGAGTAAATTTTCCCACGACGTGACGTATGCGCTGGAGATCGTCGGAGGAGGTTGTAGAAGGAAAAAATTCGGCAGGGACGACCAACGGGTCGCCATACGCCATTTCAGCGGCCGAGACGTTGAGGGCATCCTTAGGAGTGGCCCTTAGTGCCAGGAGGACCCAGGGAAGCTGAGTAAACCAGTTGGAATCCTTGCAGCGGGACATCAAAGCTGCTTTGAGGGTGCGATGAAAATGTTCAACCATTCCATTGGGCGCGGGGTTGTAGGCCGTTGTCTAATGTAGGGTGATGCCCAGGAGATTCGCTAATGATGTCCATAATTGAGAGATTAAAGTGGTCCCCTGTCAGAAGTAATATGCTCAGGGATACCAAATCTTGCAATCCATCCTGAGAGTAAGGCAGATGTACATGAGGCGGACGTTGCAGTTTCCATTGGAATAGATTCAGGCTAACGAGTGGAGCGGTCGATGACGGTAAACAGGTAACGATGTCCTTGTGATGTGGGTAGGGGGCCTACAACGTCGACGTGAATGTGTGCAAAACGACACTGAGGTTGAGGAAAGGTGCCCACTCCTGAATCCGTGTGTCGATGTACTTTGGAAGTTTGGCAAGAAGTACAGGCGCGGACCCAATCCTTAGTATCCTTAGAAATGCCGTGCCAAATGAATTTCGCCTTCAGCAGCTGTGCAGTAGAACGGCACGAGGGATGTGAAAGGCCGTGAATGAAATCAAATACCTGCCAGCACATGGGAGCAGGAAACCGAGGTCGCGGTCTACCAGTACTGACGTCACAGAGGAGGGTGGTGTTGGAGACTTCGAGGGGGAAGTCTTCCCAACGGAGGGACGTGCAGGATGTCCTACATGCTTGATACTCTGGATCCTGTCGTTGGGCTTCAGCCAGGGCATTGTAATCCAATCCCAGTTGAACGGCAGCCAACGTGTTTCTTGACAGGGCATCAGAAACAGGATTAATTTTCCCAAGGACGTATTGAAGGGTGCAATTGTATTCACAGCCACGGCGGAGAGATGTCACAGTTGCCGGGCGGACCAGGCGTCAGACTGTCGAGTGAAGGCACGCACCAGAGGCATTTGGTCTGTGCGAATGACGAAGGACGTACCTTCTAAGAAATGGCGAAAGTGATGGACAGCCAAGTGCACCACCAGCAATTCGTGATCAAAGGTAGAATACCCCGATTCTTCCTTGGACAGTTTTCTGCTGAAGAAGGCAAATGGGTGGGGCGAGCCGTTGACCACCTGTTCGAGTACTGCACCAATAGCAACGTTGCTGGCATCGGTGGAGAGAAGGAGAGGGGCATGTGGGATAAGAAAAGTGAGAGCTGCAACAGTTGATAGGGCCTTCTTTGTATTGCAGAAGGCTGCTTCTTGAAGGGGACCCCACTTCAGGTCATTTGGCTTGCCCTTGAGGGAGGCGTAGAGGGGAGCAAGAGTGGCGGCAATGGCCGGCAGAAAACGGTGATAATAGTTGATCATGCCCAAGAATTCCTGTAGAGCTTTGATGGTCGAGGGCACGGGGAAGTCCTGAACGGCTGCTACCTTCTCAGGGAGGGGATGGACTCCTTCAGGAGTGATGCGGTGCCCTAAGAACGACACTTCTTTGGCGCCAAAGGTACACTTGTCATATCAGACTACAAGGCCTTTTTGTT
This sequence comes from Palaemon carinicauda, assembly GCF_036898095.1. Classification (NCBI taxonomy): domain Eukaryota; kingdom Metazoa; phylum Arthropoda; class Malacostraca; order Decapoda; family Palaemonidae; genus Palaemon; species Palaemon carinicauda. The sequence continues at coordinate 19,974,816 of NC_090748.1, read as the reverse complement.
GCACGCGATCGAGCACGATGCGCAGGTGACGGAGGTGTTCCTCTTTTAAGGAAGAAAACACAAGTATGTCGTCCACATAACACACAGAAAGGGAGGTTCCCAAGGATGCCATCCATGAGACGTTGAAAGGTGACCCCAGCATTACGAAGGCCAAAACAGGAGTAATTGAAGGTGTATGTACCAAAGTGAGAGGTGATAGTGGTCTTGCGGATGTCTTCTGGGTTCATAGGCACCTGATAATACCCCTTCAGGAGGTCAAGCGTAGAGAAAACTTTCGCTTTGTGCAGGTAGGAGGTCACGTCGGCAATGTTTGGGAGGGGGTAGTGATCCGGTTCTGTTTGCATGTTCAGGCGCCTGTAATCCCCGCATGGACGGAGGGAGCTGTCTTTCTTCAGAACGATGTGTAAGGGGGACGACCATGGGCTGGAGGCCTTTTGGCAAAGGCCCATTTCTTCCATTTCGGCGAACGTCTGTTTGGCGGCTGCTAATTGTTCCGGTGCCAGACGTCTGAATTTTGCGAAGACTGGTGATCCCGTCGTCTTGATATGTTGATAAATACCGCGCTTGGCAGGAACCGTGGGCGTATGGCGAAGTTCTGGACGGAAAACTTCCGGGTACGACGTGAGGAGGTGGGCGTAGCCATTCATGGGTGTGCTGATGTGGAGAGCGAGGTTAGAGGGGGCGGGTTGAAGAGGTGTCGACAAGTACGAGTCTGCGTTGACCAATCGTTGGTGGGCGACATCGCCCAGAGAGGTGGAAATGAGAGAGGAAATCCGCACCGAGGATTGGCAATGTGACGTCAGCAACGAGAAACTTCCAATTAAATTCACCATTTCCAAACGATAATGTGAGGTTCTCGTAACTGTAGGTGGGTATCGCAGATCCGTTGGCAGCTACCAAGCGGACGTCGGCAGACGTAGACAGACTACGTCGTGTCCTGAAGAGTTCCCTTGGCAAAAGAGAACGACAAGCACCCGTGTCTACCAAAAATCGCAAACCCGTTCCTGCATCATGTAAAAAGAAAAAATTAGAGACACGGGAAGCCACCGCCACGAGCGATGGCCTACTTACATGTTTTTTGGCCACTGACAATCCTTGGCACATTTCTTCGAGGTTGCCCCAAATCTGAAGTGGTAGTAGTCAGCTTCGGTTGACGTTGAATAGGCATCCTCGTAGTCAGGGGTGGAGGCGTTGATGGAGGTCTTGAAGTGGCTGTCCATAAGGGCGTCGGCTTTGGTCATCAAGTCCTTTATGGGTAAACTATTGACATCGGGTATGGCAGCGCGTATAGGTCCGGGTAAACGGCATATCCAAAGGGCACGAAGAAGGTTTACTTCACGAGGAGAGCAGTCTGCGGCAGGCTGCAGGCGAGCGATACTGGTCATTTCCCTGAGGGCAAGCGAAGCCCTTTGGTCCCCCAACGCTTGTTGCGAGAGCTGAAAAAGCTTTGCTATACGGGCGGCTGGCGACGGTGAGTACTGCTGCATAGGGTATGTTATGAGGTCATCATACGCTATTGGGGTGTCTCCTTGTTCACTAAGCCAGTCTGATATTTCCAGGAAGGTGTCCTCGGGTATCGCCCCGAGAATATAATCTGCTTTGGTGGTTGAGCAAGTCACGCCCTTGATGCGAAACTGGACTTCTGTGCGCTGAAACCAGGCAAACGCCTCTCCGCTGTCGAATGACGACAGTTTCAATGGGGGAGCCGCAGCATTAACTTACGTAGAGTCAGCCATAGTACCAACGACGGAGGGGCGAGGGGCTGTGGAAGGCGGGAGGAGCAAGTCGACTTCTGGGGTCACCAATGTGACGAGCCGAGAGAAGGTTGTGACTCAAAGACTGTATGAAAGCAACTTAGTGAATTTATTATAGAACACTCTCCTTTAAATACAAAAGCTCAAAGCAACAAGAAATTTCATGTTAAAAAACAAACACTGTTACAGAGGAGAAAAGCAGACATGTTTATTCTAGTTCTTTTTAGTGCGAGGGAAGAGTGAAGATACAAGCATAATTAATACAGAAAATGAACTATGTACGATCGTGTGACACACGGTTGGTACAGTTTTAACATTTCGGAGGAAAGTTATCCAACAAACATGACTGTATCACCTACTGCAAAGGAAATAGGCGTGATAAACTATCACCTTCCAAGACTTTTAAAATATATTTTCAAATGTTAATAAAATGTGAATAGGCTTATTACTTTGTCAAATCTTAAATGCTTACTTGTTTTCACGAACTGGTAATAAGGAAGTTTACCCAAGGCAAAATAATTTTCAGTAAAGGTCATATTAGTTCAAGGATATGTTAGGAGTTCCCGGAAAATCACTTAAAATTCATGTTTGAATGTATCTTAGCTTGTCCACCACTAATATTATCTCTCTCTCTCTCTCTCTCTCTCTCTCTCTCTCTCTCTCTCTCTCTCTCTCTCTCTCTCTCTCTCTCTCTCTCTCTCCTTTGTTGAGCCAATATCGTGGATGAGCGTACTAATCTAAAAAATGGAGATGTTCCGTGATTGATTGCTTGTGAGAAGGGACATCTGACCAAGGACTCAGTTCAAATATTTAGCAAAAGGTAGGATCTTCCCCCTGTCTCGTGTAACTTCCATAAACTTTCCTTTTTTATCGTTCAATCCATTTCCCTTCCGATGACACATAGGAAGAGTTCTAAGAAAATTTCGAACCTTATTGCATTTGGAAAATCTTGAGAGATTAGAAAATCTCTCTCTTTTTTTTTTATTTTATGTTGCTTGAAATCTACTAACTAAACAAAGATATTCTGGTTAATATTTAAATGCTTTTTTAATGGGCTTACATTTCATTCACGCACACTTCATAGTTTACCACACGACTGCTCAGTAAATAAACTCCAGTGAAAGTGTGACTTCTTGCATCTTTCTTTCCCTGTTATGTCTCCTGAAACTGATTAAATCCGTTTCATCACTTGATTTATTGATCTCTTTTCTTTACAGGAAAAACATATTGAATGGTCCATATTATAATTTGATAATGATGAGTCATTTTTTCATATAATTTTTTTGCCAATTGGCTAGTTATTTTCCCACATCTGTCAGCAATTTTGATGGACCTCCAAAAATCTTGATACGGGACTGAAGGGAAATTCAATTTACAATGGGAAGGTACTAAAAGTTAACGACAACTCACACCGTCCATATAATTTTTCTTTAAATTTCATTTCGTCGCATTCGTTGACGATATAATACTTCAAACAGTGATTAATCAATTAATGGCCTCTTATATAACTCATTACGCTGCGGGAAAATTAAGTAGCTTATCTCTTTCCTCTTTTAGTTTTCGATAGATCATTTTCTCTCCAATAGAGACCAATTTACACTTACTCAGCCTCTTTAGGAAACACTTAATATTGTTGGAATTATTGAAAGAGCAAGATAATATTTCCCGCTATTTATGGCTTCTCTTAGTCACTTTTCTTTAAATTGATATGTAAAAAAGAAAATTGAATAGCTGATGATTCAATGGACGTTTCTCTTCGTATAGTTGATTTTCAAATCCCAATAAGCTATGAAAGCTTTATTGAGATTCAGAGAAAGCCTCGGATACTTTGAGTAGCTATGATTGAAAAAGAATGATAGATTGATACACATTTTGATAGACAGACTAGCCTAGAGTAATAAGGTAATAGAGAGAGAGAGAGAGAGAGAGAGAGAGAGAGAGAGAGAGAGAGAGAGAGAGAGAGAGAGAGAGAGAGAGAGGGGACTCCTATAGCTTGTTTACCAAAGAATTTTTCCGGACAAAATACATTACCAATCTAATTAAAAATCAATCATTTTTGTCAACAAGTTGTTCGCAAGAATTATATAGCAAGTAACGCCAAAAATATACCTCATGGTTATAAATTAGAATCATTATAATGATAGAATTAGTAACGTATGAAATTCTATTGAATTTTCGTTCGTATAGGATTTTCTCAGCTTCCCCCACCATCACAACCCTTACAGCTCAAACAGTTACTCTCCCCATCGCTCTCCTCCCTAATAGCCAGAACTCTTCACTGTGTGCCATCTGTTGGCAAACATATGCGCGTTTTCCACACCTGGAATTCTCGAATCTATAGATTATGAAGGTTACATTGGGGCACAGGAGGCAACAGGCCTTTTTATTTGGCTGTACATACTTGATTTTGTTTCTTGTCTGCACTTCTTCTATCTCTTTATTTTCACACTTATAACTCGCTCCGACTGCTATAAAGATCTACCTATGATGTGAGATATTATTTGCTCTATTATAGAAAAGGAGTTCACAAATATTATTTGTTTCGGGAAATCTTAAGTTTTCTTTTTTGTGATCCTCTCTACAGCTTTTCCTTACAAATCTGTTCACCTAAAATATTCTAATGCAAAAATATGTCCTACACATCCATAGAATTTTTTATATACAAACTTTTCCATCACCATATGCAAATAAAAAGGTCAGGAAAGTACGTTCTTATTCTTTTTAACTTCCTTTCTCCCTTTCCAATTACTGCTGTTGATGGTGAAGAAAAACTCTTCTTTTTTATAGGTTTGTATAGGTCTATATTGCTTTGTATTTGACTGGTTAGAGTAAAATCATTGTCGCCTATGGTAAATTTTATAATTTATAATTAATCCCATCTTTTTTATTTAATATCTAATCTTTTTTACTGGATCAACCTTTACATGAACATTGATGCAAAAAAAAAAAAAAAAAAAAAAAAAAAAAAAAAAAAAAAAAGCGGCATTAATTTTCTATGTAGTTTTGATAAAAAGGCAGTACAGGTATCAATTTCAGCAAATAATCTTTATACTTTGAAATAACTATCGAATCATTTTCTGAAATGCCATCGCACTGGGATGTTCAAGAGTGCACCATAAGTCATAACATTCGTTTATTGTTAACAATTATATTCCAAGTAATACGAAATAATATAATGCCACCACTTGTCAAATCTGATTTTTTTTTTTCAGAATAAATTAAGAAATCCTATGGTAAATATGAATAAAAAACATTCATCTATGATACAGCCCTTTTAGGAAATGTATTTTGAATAATCCATACAGATATGAATGAATAATCGTATGTTAACACATATAGGCACTAAGCAGTAAACATCACATTGAATGTACCCATATATCATCATTAAACATTTACTGCATTTACAGTGTATACAAAGAGGCCAATTGCTAATAAGAACATTCCCAATCAAACAAATATCGTCTACGACATCCATAAAACACTGTATTGCATTCACTTCAATGATATCACCATCACAGGCCTTGAACCTCAGTAGGAGATTTCCAGACACAAATATCCCATCAAGTCACCGACTTCATAACTTTGTCAACATCAACTGAGAAGGACACCAGCCAACACCATCTAACACAATTAGCAATGACCGTGTTGTAAACCAAAATTTACGCCACTTCGCCAGTTAACTGAGACACTGCGTTATGCCAGGCTGACATTTGCATGGCTTTCTGCCACGAATTTGTCGTGGCAAGTCGTGACATTTTTGTGGCACTCACTGGGAGGTACCCGCACTGTTCACGACGAGTTCACGCATAGTTCACGATGAGTTCACGACGAGTTCACGAATGCGTGCCCACATTGGCACGAACTGGCACGACGAGTTCATGACGAGTTCACGCATAGTTTGCGCATAGTTTGCGCACTTCCCGCATTGGCACGACGAGTTCACGCAATTCGGATGGTGCCGTCCCAACTAGGCCACGCCATATAAAAACAGGGCTTCTCTAACCCGAGGACATTCTTGGATTGGCTTCGGAAGAGACAACAATGCTTACTGTCAGAGACACCATTGCAAAGAGGAAAAGATACCTATGTATATACATACAGATATATATATATATATATATATATATATATATATATATATATATATATATATATATATATATATATATATATATATATATATATAAATATATATATATATATATATATATATATATATATATATATATATATATATATATATATATATATATATATATATATATATATATATATATATATATATATGTATGTATGTATGTATATATATATATATATATATATATATATATATATATATATATATATATATATATATATATATATATATATATATATATAAATATAAATATGTATATATATATATATATATATATATATATATATATATATATATATATATATATATATATATATATCTATATATATGTGTATGTATATATATAAATAAATATATATATGTATTTATATGTATTGATATATATATATATATATATAAGGGATTTTGACGAAGGAAAAATCTATTTCTGGGGAGAGACCTGTGACGGCCGGCGAAAAAGTCCTTCTTTGTACTTTTTCTGATATAAATCTTCCAAATATACCAGAGAAAATTAAAAGCATGGAATGCAGAGGTTACAACCCTCGCGCGAGCACCTTGTTGGTGTCGTATATCTAACAAGGGCGTTTGTAAAACACTATTCACAGGCTGTCTTCCATTTAGATAATCCCTTCATCAAAGGGGGAGGGCCGTGACAGGCCCTAGAGAATACAGTTGGGTTACCCTACCGACACCCACCACTCGCGCTCACTAGGTCATCCTTCTGTTTTGGACTAGCCAGCAAAGTTGATAAGTGTTTTGCCCAGTGTTTTTCGAAGTGATTGTCGTTAATTCAACATGACTGACGTTGATACTTCACCCTTACCAATGTTAAGTACCATAGTTTGTTTTGGCAGCTTTTGACAGTACCGGGCATTTGTTCTGTTTCCAATATGGTGGTTTTTAGTTTTGGAAGCGATTGTCTTGCCGAGGTATCGGCAGCCATTTTGGGTTATGTTCGCTTCGGTAAATATTCTAGTTAATTTTGCCCATCTGGTACTCTGTCATCTTGGTTATATCACTTACGTTTTATGGCCTTTTAGTGTTATCATTAATTTTTACTATGGTATTTATTTGCTTGCAAGTCCAATTTGGACCTACGAAGAATAGCGATTTAAAGAATAGCGAATTAAAGTTTAGCGATTTAGTCTGTGAGTTTGTTCTCGCCTCAGAGGCTTCGATTTAGACTATATCCTTGTTTTTTTGTTACGTTATTCTTCGTTCTTGGTTATTACTAAGAAAAGCAATCAATTTTATTAATGTTCTTGTTTTATTGTGTGATGTTAGTTTTTTATTATGTAACCTTGAGAGCGAAAACAGAGACTGCTCGTTCCCTGTTCTACAGATATGAGTTATTCCTTCTCTCGTTTTCTTTGTTAGCTCGAGTAAGAGAGGTGAATTTCCCGTTCTCCGTTTTTATACGATCACGAGTTATTCAAGCCTCCTCTTAGTATCAGAGTTGATGATAGTACGTTTAATATTATAAACGTTTTTATTGATGTGGTTACTGTTAATATAGCTAACAATATTAATAGGTACGTTAGTGTATGAGTCATTAATTGGGGTCGTTTTATACCGACACCCTTAGCTCCGAAGTTATGCTTAGCTCCGCCTTGAGTTATGCTCCGTTATATGGATACTCATTGGGTGAGAACTAGTTAACGTTCAGGAGCAGATTTTGGAGTGCAACGGTGTAATCCGGCACTCGGACTCCGGCTGAAGCCTTTTACACACGAACCTTTGTCATGTTTGATCATAATTACACCGTTACGGCCGGCTTCACGGGAGATAACACAATCATTCATTGAGGTTAATGTTATCGTACCGGGAACGGTCACGATATCACGGTGACGGGCCTTTGCTACCGGATCTCCGGTACAAACAGAGATCAAGCAGACGGCCAGAACCGGAGTTAACAATGTGATACCGATGAAGACTAAACAGTTTCATTATTACGGTCCCTTTTTCATCGAATCTCCGGCTTCACTGGAGATAACACAAACATTCAGTATTAGAGAATGTTATCGTACCGCTAAGGATCACGTTTTCACGATGACGGACCTTTGTCACTAGTTCTCCGTTACAAACAGAGATCAATCAGACGATCAGAATCAGGGTATGAACCCCTTTTTCATAAATAATCACAATATCGTTATTACGTTCCTTTTCATCGAATCTCCGGCTTAACCGGATATCGTACAGGCGATCAGCATTGAGGTTAATATTAGTTTTCCTCTGGTGTTCACGTTGTCACTATGACGGACCTTTGTACCGGGGATTGTTACCGGAGCTCCGTTACAGACAGAGCTCACTCAGACCACGGGTGGCCAATCTCTTGTTTTGCTGTAAAGGAAAGGATTTAACATGAATACAAAGTAAACTGTACTTACTTTAATGACACTTTGAATTTGCGTTGGTAATATTCATTAGTTATTCTTGAAAGTCCAAATAAAAATATATGAACATAACTATGCCTATATTTATGCATATATTTAATTCTAACTATGTATAAATATGGATAAATATCCATACAACATCGTGTTCAAATAGAAATAAATTGATTATGCCTATATTTATGCATTTTCAATTCTAACTATGCCTAAATATGAATAAATATCCATACAACATAGTGTTCAAATAGAAATAAATTGATTGTGCCTATATTTGTGCATATTCAATTCTAACTATACCTAAATATGAATAAATATTCATACAACATCGTGTTCAAATAGAAATAAATTGATTATGCCTATATTTATACATATTCAATTCTAACTATGCCTAAATATGAATAAATATCCATACAACATAGTGTTCAAATAGAAATAAGTTTCCACTCAGTACTGGGAACCAAACGTTGGCCCCTTCTAATGAAGGGCCGGGTCGAGACTAACCATGCCATGAGAGGCTATCTACTGTTCCTTGAAACTCTGGTCAGTGAACAGATGAATCAATAGAATACTAATAGCCAGTAAATAATGTTAGACCCGGTTCTGAACGTCTGAGTCAGGGGTGGCCAACCTGTGGCGGATGCGCCAACAGTGTCACATTTCATGAATACAAGTGTCGAACTATACCCCAAAAGATAGTACATTAAATGATTTTTCTTTAAAAATGATTTTTATGAGTTGTACAGTTGATCCCAGCCTGTGAATAGGATCACTAACCAAAGTTCAAGGAACATCCAGACTTATGTCCCCTTTCTTTTACAGAAGGTTCGCCTACATGGTTCCCGTCAGGATGATGATGAATCTCTCTGGCCTGCAAGAGAGGCTCTCCGCCCTTGGTTATCAAGGTTGGGAAGAAATGCTCCATCTAGAGGTCCCTATCTCCTCAGAGTGTCCTCTCTAAGGTTGGACGACGACCCCATGGACGGGCAGGTAGGTGGGGATGAATTTTGAGCCTTCAGCTTTGCAATTACCTACGTCACCGACCTAGGACCCTTAATGGATCCTGATGTTCATGTTACCCTGCATAAACCGTGACTGCTAAAAGCAACACATTCTAGGGAAAACCAAGGGGCTATGACGGAGCTCAAAAGTATGGTAGTGAGTCAGATCCATTCAGGAACTCAGAAGTTTCCCCCTGCAGCCCCAGGCATATCGAAGTAACCTCCTTCGATAAAAACAACGCATAGAGATTTGCCTTACATGTTCCATATATAGATGGTACCATAAATCTGGATGGCATAGACATCCTCCCTCTGGGGGACCTAGAATTTACTCCCAGGTACTAGAATTCCCGTTCAACGGATTCATTCGATTGAAAGAGATTGCCTTGGTTAGGTTAGACAAGGTACCGAAGGTAACAGTATTATTTCCTAAAGGGCAGGCCCGATCTGTCTGGACCAGGATGTTGTCAGTCTGGGGGTTACGATAATTCCAAGATCTGCCCTTCCAATTCGACCTACACGTTTGATGGTCTGATCGGGTTAGTTGTGGGAAATACGTTCTGTCTGAGGCCTCTATCAGACAGGAATCGATAGTCGGTTACCCACTCGTCATCACAGCCTCCCTCCGATTCGACGTCTATGCATCCAAATCCCCCTCATCAGGTGGTCTACCTCACTGATTCCCCAGGTACACAGCCCAACCCCGTTGGGATGTTTTACCTGCATACAGCCCTAGATCCGAACCCTCAGGCTCCTCTCGTGGACACCAGAGAGGAAGCTACAGGAGTAGAAGACAGTCTCGCCATCGAGACGGACCTAGAAATATATATATATATATATATATGTATATATATATATATATATATATATATATATATATATATATATATATATATATATATATATATATATATATATATATATATATATATGTATATATATATATATATATATATATATATATATATATGTATATATATATATATATATATATATATATATATATATATACATATGTATATATATATATATATATATATATATATATATATATATATATATATATATATATATATATATATATATATATATATATATATATATATATATGTATGTATATACACGTATATACACACATATGTATATATATATATATATATATATATATATATATATATATACATATATTTATAGATATATATATATATATATATATATATATATATATATATATATATATATATATATTCATAAATATATATAAAAATATACATATATATATATATATATATATATATATATATATATATATATATATATAAATATACATATATATACATATATATATGTGTGTATATATATATATATATATATATATATATATATATATATATATATATATATATATATATATATATAATATATATATATATGTATATTTTTATATGTATTTATGTATGTATATATATATATATATATATATATATATATATATATATATATATATATATATCTATAAATATATGTGTATTGAGCTATTATCAAATTTTATTCAAACTTATTATCACTAATTTGCCCATTCGCATACACACATGCTCCACGTGCTTACGTGCTACCGTCAGAAGGTATAATTAGGCTTGGCTTTCCAAAAGTATTAGATGGCTTTCAGGTTTTTCTAAACATTAATGGCTCCAGTTCTTATAATTATCTCGAGAATGCTTTCCATTCATTCATCATTGAATCATTATGTGGATTATCCCACTTGATTCACCTCCATTCGAGTATCTTTTGGAAATTAATGATCTCTTCAAGATCTTAGCTTTGAGTAATACTGGTATAGCAAACCTTAATGGATCATACATCAATGCAATTCGACTCAATATCCTTCATGGTGTTAATATTTAAGGGAATGTATCGTCAATTCACCTATATCTAAATTTGGAGCACTCCTAATCGTTCTTATTTTTGGTGAAAAGTTAAGTCTTACAGTGAAGTAAACTACGGTATTCCATTTCAAACCTAAAATCTGCTCATAATCAGATTCTTTTATTCTTATAATTGAATTTTCATAATTACCACTGACTACCTAATCTCTTACGCTGAAATTTCCCTGAGACAATACTCTTTCGGTATCCTGTATTAATTTGTTTGTATTCTCAATGGCATCATTAAAATACAGTATATCATGTACCTTTGTAATGTTATAAATCATAATTTGCACATCGGCGGATTCCTTACCAAAATTCTCTACTGTATATCTCAAAGCTAACATAGTTATATTGTCACTGAACCTATCTCCAAATTATCTTTATGGTAAGGACATACTGATCAGGTGGTCCAATATCATCAAAATCCGTCCATACAAATCGATGTGTATGTTCATCTAGTGTGCTGAGTTTGACAGTATGGTACATCTTTGCTATGTCACCTACTATAGCTATATCATATTGCCTAAATATGCAAAATACCACAAAATTCAAAATATCCGGGCCCCTAACCCCAAAAATAGTTTGAATCCTGTCTCATATTAGATGCTGAAGAATTGATGTCGATGAACACTGGGGTTGAACTAGATTCTGGTTTCAACACCTCAAGATGATGATGAACATAGTGAACTGGGCCATTTGTAGTCTTGAATCACCTCATTAGCTAGCTTCCTAACTATTTCCCTTTTAACTATTTCTTCAGTTTCTTACTGATGGTGACCGGACAGTTTGATACTGGACATTTCGATACCGGACATTTTGATACCGGACATTTCGCTACTGGACATTTTGTGACTAGGATTTTTCGTTACCGGTCTTTTCAATACCACTATATATATGTGTGTGTGTACGCGAATATATTGGAGTTTATTTTAAGTGACATACTGTTCTTGCAAGTGGTTGTTTAAATAATTGCCATAAAGTTCTTGTATTTGGGTTGTTTAAATAATTACCACACTGTCTTGTAATTGGTTGTCTAAATATTCTTTTTAACTATATAAACATTGATTGGAACCTGAAAATGTATGTATATATCACTCTCAGTCTACTACTAACACTTGGCTATCAACTACGGCTGCTACATTTGCGGATATATATATATATATATATATATATATATATATATATATATATATATATATATATATATATATATATATATATATATATATATATATATATATATATATATATATTGTATCACCCATGCCTCGTTTAATTGCTTCAACTAAAAAGGGAAAGAAATTGGTGGATGATGTAAAGTTGTAAACTATATATATGATAAACACAAAACTAATAAGGATGGTTCCAAGCAATATTGGCAGTGCGAAAATAGGTTGTGTAAAGCCCGTGTACACACCTATGTTGGTGATGGTGACAACAAAATCGTTAAGAGTGTAGGTGAGCATAATCACTATAATATGTGAAGAAACCCAAAGTATGAATGTATGTGCTATTTCAGAATTACCTTCAGTATCATCATTGAGTCGTAGTATCAGACGTTGGAGACAAGTAGAAGATAATGTACCTTGAAAATGGTTTGCAGTTGTTACAGTTTGACAGTGGCGAACATGATACTGAAAGAATTTTGATATTTGCAACTGACTCTGCAATTAGTGACACCAAAAGAGTTAAAAATTGGGCAGTAGATGGAACGTTTAAGTGTAGCCCAATTATTTATTATCAACTGTACACTTTAAATATTCAAGACAACGACATTAGTGTTCCGAGAATGTTCGCCTTGCTGCCAAATAAGACACAAGATACTTACAATAGACTAATTACTACTATAAAAGAACTTTTGCATCATGTCGAACCAGCCACTGTGATGATGGATTTTGAAAAAGCGGCCATCAATAGTTTATTAGATATATTTCCTAGTTCAGATTTTACCTGTTGCCTATTTCACCTCTCACAAAATGTTTACAAACAAGTTGTAACAATAGGTTTTAAACAGCAATATCATCAAGATGATGATTTTAGTTTAAAAGTGAGATGTTTATCCGCACTTGCTTTCCTTCCCATTGACGATGTTATTAATGGCTTCGAGGAATTAACTGATGACGACGATTTTCCCCAAGAGCTTGTTTCATATTTTGAAACATATTCTATTGGAGGAATGAGAGGTCGCGGCCAACGAAGGCGAAGAGTCGACCCAGTCTTCCCTATTCGTTTATGGAATGTTCATGAACGCACTGAAAATGGTATGACACGCACCAATGACTATGTTGAAGGATTCCATAATGCACTAAGAACCTCCGTGACAAATGTGTATCCTAATATTTGGTCCCTTAAAACTGCTTTAAAACATGAAGAGGCTCTCAGTGCAACAAGAATTGCACATCTCAATCGTGGAGACAGCGTAACCTCAAAAAAAAAAAAAAAAAAAAAAAAAAAAAAAAAAAAAAAAAAAAAAAAAAAAAAAAAAAAAACACCAGAACCAGCAACAACAACAACAGGGACGCCAATCAGCGTATAAAAAAATTGCTAGAACAGTATGACCCTGCAAATAAAATCCAATATCTTCGTGGCATTGCTTATAACATTAAACATTTTTAACTAGATAATATTGTTGCTTGTCTCATTTTCTATTTATACTTGTATCTTTTTTACAAAATAAATCTTTTTAGTCTTTATAGTTTTTTTTTATTTGTACTTTTAACTCTTTACTTATAGTTATAATTTGGTTTCATGCCTTATATATATATATATATATATATATATATATATATATATATATATATATATATATATATATATATATATATATATATATATATATAGTGGTATCGAAATGACCGGTGACGAAAAATCCTAGTCACAAAATGTCCAGTAGCGAAATGTCCGGTATCAAAATGTCCGGTGTCGAAATGTCCAGTATCAAACTGTCCTAGAACCCTTACTGATATTTCATTGCATAAAAATTCCCAAATTTCCTTAATAAATTCTTTTTAGTTCTTAATCTTGCATTTGCTACTTTGGTGTTATTTTTCAAATAATTTGAATCTGTCATTCAAGGGTACCTTACAAACCAGAATTTCTTTTTCTCATCATAAGTTAATCCTTCCTCAGTCAATGTCATTTCTTTTTATTCTTTCAAACATACGTAATTGGGTCTAGGACAACCTCTGCGCATACAGTAGATACATTGTGGATTAAACTTTATCCCCATTTCTTCTATGGTGAAAAATTATTCAACTGATCTTTTAGACTATCTTGTGGCTTAATATAGAAATCACCCAAATATACTGAACTGGAAAGTTTATAAATTCTCAGAAACTCATGAATACTAGTATTAACTTGATTAATAATTTCATCATATATACTACTTAAGCTGAACCTAAACTGATTTTCTAGAAACAGGAAACCCTTATTTGTTTCGACATCCCTTGACAATATTTCACAATAATTAGCACCAATTAGCTGTTGTCAATGAGTATCATAATGAGTAGAGGAATGTGATACCTGGTGTTCCTCAGGGTAGTATTCTTGCTCTTGGCTCATTACTTTCCCTACAATATACAGATGACATGTGGTTTGGCCTAGAATACAAGCACGTTGCATATGCAGATGATACTACTCTCTTTACATCAATCCCATTCCCGGAATGTATATCTGGGATTGATGAATCCCTTAATAGAAAAAAAACAAAATACTAAAATAAGTGCATTTGCAAATTATAGGGTATGTAGTTGAATCCTAGCAAAACTCAAGGTATGATTGTAAGTAGGTTGAAGACAATGGCTCTTCAACTCTGCAGCTGAGCATTGATTATATTTCCTCAACTCTTTATGACTCTTCAAATTTTAGGTGTTATTCTCGACAGCAAATTTACTTCTGAGAAACATTCGGCCTCTGTCTTCATAAATTGTACAACAAATGGGTTTATTCAAAAAGTCTTTTCTGATTTTCGGTGATCAGTCAATTATGAAGAAGTGTTTCAATTCTTTCATTCTACCTTATTTTGAGCACTGTTCTCCTATCTGGTCTTCACCTGCCGATTCTCAGCTCAATTTGTTGGACAGGAACTTACGGTCTACAAAATTTCTTATATCTGATTTAGCTATCAATCTCTGGCATCGTTGTTCAATTAGTTTGTCATGAGTGTTGCATAAAATTTTTCATATTTCTGCCCATCCTTTACATTCAGATCTTCCCGGACAGTTCTATCCTGTTCGTAATACTAGGTATGCAGTTAATTCTTATAGTCATGCCTTTTCATCATTAGGATCAATAATACAGTATTCTAGAAGTTTTATTCCAGCTATGACCAAGTTGTGGAATGATATTCCTAAACAGGTAGTCGAAACTGTCGAACTTCAAAAGTTCAAACTTGCAGTAAATGTTTTTATGTTGAACAGGCTGACATAAGTCTCATTTCACACTTTATATAAGAAAGATCTGTTTTAATGTTGTTACTGTTTTTTAGATACTTTTTTTTTTCTTTTTTTAGAAAATTGCATTACTTCTCTTTTATTTTATTAATTTCCTTTCTTTTTTTCCTTTGTGGGCTATTTTTTTTCTCCTTTTGGGTCCCTTGGGCCTATATCATCCTGCTTTTCCAACAAGGGTTGTAGCTTAGTTAATAATAATAATAATAATAATAATAATAATAATAATAATAATAATAATAATAATAATAATAATAATAATAATAATAATAATAATAATAATAAGTCTGTATGAACAGAAAAATATAGTTAATTATGAATGGGATACTAGACATCTTCCTATCATAAGATCTAGCATCAGATATCTACAACCTATTTGAAAAGTGGAGAGTGCTTCAATTTATTTTGCTCGAAAGGTGAATAATATGGTAAGTCTTACACAGCATCTGTGTTGAGTCAAATCTAAATAATCAGTCTCCTGTTAGAAGAACCTGGTTTCACTCTATGAAATATAGCACCTCTAGATTTACTGCATTTTTCATATGTACCAGTATCATCTGAGTAGATTCCATATCTCGACTTGATGAAAATCTCCATAGGTAGTGGTGTGAATATAAACTAAAACAAAGAAAAGGATTTTAAAGAGTCTTTATGAGATAATATCCAGGTGATTGACATGAAGATTTTTAGCGACCGAACAAATAATTACAATAAAAATCATATAGAAGTAATTTATCATGGCTTTGAAAATAAACCGATCAAGAAATTAGATTGAAAGATGTTGGCAATTAAGAGATATCCAAGTTGATTTAAACTCTGTAGTACATATTAATGTTGTTAACAGGTATTCTTATTGAAATGTAAATCAGCTCTTTTTCACCTGAATAGCTGATTAATATGTTTTTAACACGTATTTGTTTATAATGGGTATAATTTTTGAAATAAGAATTAGTCTTCCTGAAAAATAAGAGAAAATATTAATTATACTAATTTTTTCTACTCGGGCTAGGATATGAATATATACCTTTCAATTGTAACAAAGGTATAATCATAATAGACTATTGAGCGAGATGAAGATTGACTTGGTGTCTGCTGTAGATATACATGTCGAATT
>NC_090748.1:19938046-19953046 GCF_036898095.1 Palaemon carinicauda | reverse complement strand
CTATGAATGAATGGGTAAGCTTTCTTGTACAACATTTACTTGAAGAGGAATTTTACATGAAATTCCTTTAAAGGTTTAAAGGTTTAAAGGCCGCTCATAAGTGGCAGAGGCAAGGGTCAGTAACATTGCCCTATCAAGTAAGTCAATGCCCTAGAGACTGACCATAGATATACATATGATAAGCGTCCAACCTTCATCTCCACCCAAGCTAGCACCAATGAGTGCCAGGCAATGGCTGCTGATGACTCAGCAGATAGACCTATAGGCTCCCCAAAACCCCCCATCCTTAGCTCACAAGGATGGTGAGGTTGCAGGGACGAAAGGAACTCGAACCCCAGTCTGACGATCACCATTCAGGGATGTTTTCACTTAGGCCACCACAACCTTTAAATTCATCGAATATTTCCTGCAACGTAAAAATAAGAGATAAATCTTTGGGGGATTAAACTTTTATTCGTTTTTATACTTTTATCGAAGGCCTCCGAGTACAGTACTCGTCGATCACCAAGATACACATAGATCTATTCATCCCTATCAAATGTTCAATACATTTCTAATTTTATTTGTACAAGGAAATTAGTTCTTCCTCATCTCCTCTATTCTAACTTTTCAATTTTTTAGCAGCCTATAGATTTTCCATTATTTGAACCAAACCTTTTAAAACATTTATTCACAACAGCACATTTTTCCCCCTTCAATTATAAATACGACTCATGGGCTCAGAAAAACCATTGATTTCAATAGGTTTACCTTTTTGTTTAATTGATTTGCATCTGACATCTAAATTTAGATTCAATAGAGGAGAAATTCCACCACAAGTTCATGTATTCCTAGTCTTTTACCTATGCTAAAATAGAGAGTAGAATTCCATTTCTGGTATTTAAACATACATTGTTACTTGTTTTACCTCACCCATTCTGTGACCTACCACTTTTCTGAAACTTTGGAATGCAGTAATCCCATAGGACTCTTCCCTGTCAGAAATGATTATACAATCCTTATATACCAGGATATGAGAAACTTAGTCTGGCCATAATTCCAGACTTATATATATATATATATATATATATATATATATATATATATATATATATATATATATATACATATTTATATACATGTATATATATATATATATATATATATTTATATATATATGTATATATATACATATACACACACACACACACATATATATATATATATATATATATATATATATATATATATATATATATATATATATATATACATATATACTGTATATACACACACACATATATATATATATATATATATATATATATAAATATATGTATGTATATATATATATATATATATATATATATATATATATATATATATATATATACTTATGAAATGCTGTTCTTGTTCCAAAAACTATAAACATATACTACAAAAGATGTAATCTTGCGAGTTTCATATACTGTATCATATTTTTCCTGGTGAACATAACAACTGGGAGAGAAATATCCCAACCAAGATTATACCACCAACTGTCACTCTTATGTATCTTAAATCTTCCTGCTGACCCTTTCCACGAGGCCATTACCCTCTCTCTTCAAGCAAAATATCTCTACTTTCTTTGTTCTCTGGGAAGAAATTTTGTGGCACTGATGAAATGAGTGCCATGGAGGTTAGATGAAGCTCTACCTATGGGGATTACGCACCCTTTACTGGGTGTAAATAATATGGCTGACGGCCTCCGATAACACTATATTGGATTTGACCGACCCATTTTTTTTTTTTTTTTGCAATGTTTAAACAAGCAAAGATAATTTTCTCTTGAAATTACTTTTAAAATTAGGCTATTGAATACAACTTTAAAGTTTATTTATGACGTGCCGTGTGGTATAGTAAAACTGAATAGTTTTATCTTGACAATTTCATCACGAATTTTGTCTAATTGTCAGCTCCTTTGTATCAATTTTTCCAAGAAATATTTATTTGTCATTATCTTATTTTATCTTTACTGATTAACACTTTTCACTGGTTTTGATCCTTTTGTCTAGAACTCCTGATAAAGGATGAGCTATGCAGTATGGGAAGCGACGAAGGAAACACTAGTTAAAGGTTTAAATGCCCCTCATGAATGGCATAGACAGCGATATTGCCCTATCAAGCAACAAAAGGTACTACAGACTGACCATATTATACTGTATATGATCAGCACCCTAGCCCCCTCTCCTCCCAAGCTAGGAGCAGGGAGGTCAGAAAATGGCTGCTGATGACTCAGCATATAGACGTATAGTGTCACCCCAAAACCACTCCCTCAGCTCAAGAAGATGGTGAGGTTGCAGCGACCAAAGGAACAAATGATTTTGAGCGGGTCTCGAGCCCTAGTCTGGCGATTTCCAGTGAGGGACGTTACCACATAGGGCACCACAGCCCTAAAGTACTGTTTAGTCGTATGTTTCTTTTAACTCGGTGTTTGTCATGATGACTGAGTATCCTGCAGGAATGGAAACAGTGAGCATAAACAAGTCTTTGTCCTGTGAATAGCTATGCTTTAATGGAAACGTACCGTTAGATTTCCGTTGGGCTCAGGTGTTTTTAGTTCAAAGCACTTATCTATGATAAATTAATTACCGAAAATTTTAAGAGTTTCTCCATTAGCCATTTTTGTGTAATTGAAAAAGAGACAGAAAAATGTGTGATTCTCAAAAGTAAATTTGCTAATAAGAATCACATTTAGAATTTTAAAAGAACTATAAAGAGTTAAAGGAACATCATTATTGCAAGAAGCAGATGTTGAGGTGGCACTGTCCTCGACCAATTTAAAATCATACCTGTAGTTTTTTTCACAGTTGAACTTCATACCTCATAATTCACATTACGTACTAGTTTTAGTTAGATGTCTATTAAGCGATTCAAAACCCCCAGATCTACATTCAGGAGATGGAATAGATGCAAAGAGAGTAGTATCATCTGCATAAGCAACAAGCTTGCTTTCTAGGATAAACCAAATGTCATGTGTATATAGTATGAAAAGTGATTGGGCAGAGAATACTACATGAAGAACACCAAATATTAGACTCACTATGGTGCCTATCAAGAACAACTCATTGCGATCTATTACTAAAAATGCAATAATGATGCTAATTTAGGAAAAGACCCAACAACCCAGTTGTTTGAATTTAAAAACAATGACCTCAAGATTAACACGGTCAAAGGCAGCTCTAAAATCAAGACCAATCATACGAACTTCCTGATCATAGTTAAGGGATATCTGTACAGGATTGGAGATTGTAAGAATGGCCTCACATGGTTTAAAGCCTTTACGAAAGCAGAATTGCAAACTAGGGAACAGATGATTACCTTCCGCAAACCTATTTAGTCTTTTTGCCAACAGACGCTTAAAAACTTTAGTGAATATTGGATATTAGCATCTTTCACAACAGGAAACCTAAATTATGTCTCCAGGAAAGTAGCCTTTACCTAACAATATCTGAAAATATTCTCTCCTCTCTAACTCGTTGTTCGTCTTCTTATATCTCCGGGGACCATAATTCTTAAAAATTCAGGTCTAAACTATATCAAGCAATATGCACATCTGGCAACTTCGACATTTTTGACAATCTGCAACTAACTCTTGTTATAGAATAGAACGATGACTTTCATTTACAATTCATAAAAAAAATTTAATCTTAAAGCAGCATTTAATATAACCTCTCTCACAGGTCTTATAACATGATGTTGATATATTTACTCTACATATAACAAAAGCCGTATCTTGATCACGTGATTAACTTCCTATGGATAGGAGCACACATTGACCATGCGATTAACCTCCTTTGACGGGGAACAGACGTTGATCATGTGATTAATATTCTGTAACTGAGACCTCTCCCAGTAATGTTTTGGCTATCCTCGTTATATATGCTGAATAAGCTCAAAAACTTCAGTAATCTACTCTGACTACATTTTCGCTCCTAAATCTCTCTTCCCTGTTTAGCTTATTCAAGTTATGAATATTTCTCTCTCTCTCTCTCCCTCCCTCTCTCTCTCTCTCTCTCTCTCTCTCTCTCTCTCTCTCTCTCTCTCTCTCTCTCTCTCTTTTTTAGCTTATTCACGCTAAGAATCTCTCTCTCTCTCTCTCTCTCTCTCTCTCTCTCTCTCTCTCTCTCTCTCTCTCTCTCTTTGCTTTTCCTAGCTTATTCAGGTTATGAATCTCTCTCTCTCTCTCTCTCTCTCTCTCTCTCTCTCTCTCTCTCTCTCTCTCTCTCTCTCTCTCTCTCTCTTTATTAATTAACTGAAACCAGAATGCTTCTGAAGAACCAACTGGAACTGACCTTTCTAACTTTAATAAGATCACATAATTGAGGGAAGTGAGGATAGGAAAATAATTTATCAGCAGAACGATCCTTTATGAAACATTCAACAAAAACATTAAAATAATGCGATTAAAGTTTATCTTGTTTTCGGTTTCATCTCGCTTCGTCTGTCATTCATGAATATAGTTTTGAATGAAAACATCACAGAAGTCGAATACAAATATTTTATGAAATATTAATGATTAACAGATTTTTCAGTCCCGAAAGACAATTCACAATACATTGAATCCCACAAAAAAATTCAAGTGGTACATTTTAGGCAAAGTAAACTTCGTAGAGTGGATCTTTGACATTAGTTTCAAGGAATTGAAATTTATTGTGGAAATCTTTTCTCATGATCAGAATATAACTAATATAAACTAAAGTGGAATGTCAATTGAATGGCTGATTGAAATACCAACTCTTCAAAAAAGTACCAGGGATAGAATTGAATGGAAAAATATGTTAGGTAGACTTGGGTACGGATTGAGTTCCCCTTCGAATAGAGCCCATCAAGTGCTTTCATCACTACGGCTTTTCATTTGTTGGTAAAAAATACGCAAAAGGTCTCAGCAATATATCTTTTAATCTGGTTGTTGAAAAAGGAGCGTATTTTGGAGAGCTCTCGACTGAGTGCAAAGTCTCTCAAAGAGTTACGAAGTTAATTTTTGTGGAAACAAATTTAGTCTCTGCTTTCAAAGCGATACACAAAACATTCAGATTTTTCTAGGATTTGCAACTGTGAAATACGACAACTTTTATTTGTATACTATATTTCATAATCAGCTAACATTTTCGAAGCTTCTTTTGTATATCTATTATTTTAATAATGCCTGAAATGATATTAGCTAGTATGTGACTTATCATTAAATCATTGTTTTTTTTTTTATCAAAGAAACACTCTTTCAATAATGCTAATCCAATCAAATACTCACAAACCTCTTTGAATAGGAAGGCATATTTATTGTGAAATGACTAGCATGGTGTACATTTTAGGCTGAGCACATGTACTATCATTTCAAGTGCAAAAGCTGCAGAGGAAGATATTTACGTGTGTACAAAGGCTGTGATGATTCAAGATCGACTGGCTGTTAAAAACTTTATAATTAATAATGACCAGCCAAACGTCATATTTCAAATACACTTATAGAATATATCCAGATATTTCCAATGTCCCGTTTTTCGTGTTAAACGGACGTACATCAGATATATAAAAATAGAATAAATGGGCCTAAACACGCAAGTGATTAGAATCTACATATTCATTTTGCTTCTATGAATGAATGGGTAAGCTTTCTTGTACAACATTTACTTGAAGAGGAATTTTACATGAAATTCCTTTAAAGGTTTAAAGGTTTAAAGGCCGCTCATAAGTGGCAGAGGCAAGGGTCAGTGACATTGCTCTATCAAGTAAGACAATGCCCTAGAGACTGACCATATATATATATATATATATATATATATATATATATATATATATATACCTATATATACATACATTTATATATATATATATATATATATATATATATATATATATATATATATATATATATTTATATATATTCACATATATCTATATATATAGTATATATATATATATATATATATATATATATATATATATATATATATATATATATATATATATATATGTATATATATGTATATATATATATATATATATATATATATATATATATGAAATGCTTTTCTTGTTCCAAAAACTATAAACATATACTACAAAAGATGTAATCTTGCGAGTTTCATATACTGTATCATATTTTTCCTGGTGAACATAACAGCAGGGAGAGAAATATCCTTACCAAGATTATACCACCAACTGTCACTCTTATGCATCTTAAATCTTCCTTTTGACCCTTTCCGCGAGGCCATTACCCTCTCTCTTCAAGCAAAATATCTCTACTTTCTTTGTCCTCTGGGAAGAAATTGTGTGAATCTGATGAAATGAGTGCCATGAAGGTTAGATGAAGATTTGCCTATTGGGATTACGCACCCTTTACAAGGTGTATATCATATGGCTGACGGTTGGAAATAAAACTATATTGGATTTGACGGATCCATTTCTTTTGCAATGTTTAAACAGGCAAAGGTAATTTTTCCTTGAAATGACTTTTAAAATTAGGTTATAGAGTTCAACTTTAAAGTTTATTTTTAACGTGCTGTGTGGTATAGTAAAACTGAATAGTTTTATCTTGACAATTCCATCATGAATTTTGTGTAATTGTCAGTTGCTTCGTATATTTTTTTGCAAGAAATATATATCTCATTGTCTTATTTTATCTTTACTGATCAACATTTTTCACTGGTTTTGATCCTTTTGTCTAGATTACATGCGATTAACGATGAGCTATACAGTATGGAAAGCGACGAAGGAAACACTTAATAAAAGTTTAAATGCCCCTCACGAATGGCAGAGGCAGTGCCATTGCCCTATTAAGCAACAAAAGGCCCTAAAGACTGATCATATTACATATGATCAGCATCCTACCCGCTCTCCTCCCAAGCTAGGACTAGGGAGGTCAGACAATGGCCGCTAATGATTCAGTATAAAGACCTATAGGTTTCAGCGACCAAAGGAACAAATGATTTTGAGCGGGTCTCGAACCCCAGTCTGGCAATTTCCAGTGAGGGATGTTACCACATAGGGCACCACAACCATAAGTACTGTAGAGTCGTATGTTTCTTTAAATTCGGTTTTTTTCATAATGACTGAGTATCCTTTCGGGATGAAAACAGTAATCATAAACAAGTCTTTGTCCAGTGAATAGCTATGATTTAATGGAAATGTACCGTTGAACTCAGGTGTTTTTAGTTTAATTCTTATTATGATTTATTTTTGAATGGCAATAATTACTGCTATAATACCGTTGTCAAATAAGGATTCTTTCATAAAGGCTACTGCAGTCTGTTAACATTTCCGAGTTAAGTTATCCAACAAACATGACTGTATCACCTGCAATGGAGATAGGTCTGATAAACTATATCCTCTTAAAGTTTTAAGAATAGATTTCCAAATGTTAATAGAACGTGAATAGGCTTAAAACTATGTAAAGTTTTAAATATTTACTTCTTTTTACTAACTGATAATGAGGAAGTTTACCAAAGGATAAAGAATTTTCTGTAACTATTATATCAGTTCAAGGACATGTTAAGATTTTCCGGAAAATCACTTAAAATTCATGATTGAATATGATAGCATAGCTTGTCCACCATTAATATTATCTCTCTCTCTCTCTCTCTCTCTCTCTCTCTCTCTCTCTCTCTCTCTCTCTCTCTCTATCTCTCTCTCTCTCTCTCTCTCTCTCTCTCTCTCTCTCTCTCGTCTCTTTGTTGAGCCAATATGGTGGATGAGCGTACTAATCTAAAAAAATTATGTTGAATAATTTTTCGTGATCAATTGTTCGTGAAATATTAAGCCAAATACATAAGATCTTCCCCCTGTCTCGTCTAGCTTCCATAAACTTTCCATTTTTATCGTTTAATCCATTTCCTTTCCGATGGCGCAGTGGAAGAGTTCTAAGAATATTTGAATCTTATTGCATTTCAAAAATCTTGAGAGAGTAGACGAGCATTTTTTTCTTTTTTACTCTATCTAACTTGAAATATATCAAGTTCACAAAGATATTCATGGTAAATATTTTCATTCTTTCTTTTAATGGGTTTCCAATTCATTCATGTACACTTCAAGTTTATCACACAACTACTCAGTAAATAAGCTTCATTAACAGTGTCACTGCCTGCATCTTTCTCTCCTAGTTATGTCTCCTGAAACTGATTAAATCCTTTTCATCACTTGATTTATTGATCTCTTTCCTTCAGAAGACAAACCCATTAAAAGGTCATTAATATAATTTGACAATGAACAATTGGTCAGTTATTTTTCCCAAATAAATTTTATGATCGCACGAATGTTATTAGAATTTCAATATACCTCCTAAAATCTTGATACGGAAGTGAAGGGAAATTAAATTTCCAATCAGGAGGTAATAAAAGTTAACAGCAACTCACGTCATCCATAAGATTTTTTTTTTTAAAATTTCATTTCGTCCTGTTTTCGTTGACGATATAACACTTCAAACAGAGATTAATCAATCAAATGACTTCTTAGATAACTTATCACGTTGCTTGAAATTTAAGTAGCTTATCTCTTTCCTCTTTTGGTTTTCGATGGATCATTTTGTCTCCAACAGAGACCAAGTAACACTTACTCAGCCTCTTTAGGAAACACTTAATCTTGTTGGAATTATTGAAAGAGCAAGATAAATTTTCCCGCTATTCATGGCTTCTCTAAAAATGTTATAATTTTATTTTAGTCACCAGGTTTCACTCTATTAAATAAAGCACCTCTAGATTTACTGCATTCTTCATATGTACCAGTATCATTTGAGTAAATTCCATATCTCGACTTGATGAAAATATCCATAAATAGTGGCGTGAATATGAACTAAAACGATGTGGATTTTAAAGAGACTTTACGGCCATTAGGGTGAAATATTTTGCATGTGGTTGACATGAAGATTTTGAGCGACTACACAAATAATATCAACCTATAAAAGTCATATGGAAGTGATTTATCATGGCTCTGAATATAAACAAATCAAGAAAGTAGATTGAAACATATTGGTAATTAAAAGATATCCAAGTTGATTTAAACTCTGCAGTACATAATAATGTCGTTAACAGGTATTGGTATTGAAATAGAAACAAACTAATCTTCACAATGATAGCTGATTGCTATGTTTTCAGCACGTTTTTATTTATAATGGGTATATCATTAAATCGACTAACCTTAACATTTTCAAATATTGAGCCTAAAGTAGTTTTTGAAATGAGAATAAGTCTTCCTGAGAAATAAGGACTAAGATAAAATGTCAATTATGCTAATATCTTCTACTCGGGACAGGATATGAACGTATGTCTTTCAATCGTAATAAAGTTAGGCAGTAATCTTAATAGAGTAATGAGCGAGATGAAGATTGATTTCGTCTCTGCTGTAGATATTCATGTCGAATTCAGAAATGTTGAAAATTCCAAATGTTCCTAAAAAAAGGAATAGTTTTTTAATAACATATTTTATCTAGAATGATATGCCTTCGTAGTGAAATTGCAGAAGAGTTGCACTCGCCATAAGAAACAGACCCCGCAGGTCTATCTCAACCTTTATGCCACTCAGCCAACCTTAGATGACCTAATCCATCCCAGATGGCTGGGTCCTTACCTGGCCGGAAGTATAACCTAACATGACCCAGTGCTTTAAGAATTATGCAATGCTTCTTTATCTCCTACAGTGTGCTAATTTTTCTGCAGATTAATTGCCATAAAATTTACAAAAATAATCTAATTCTAAAAAATTAAATCTTCCTGGAAGAGACAAAGCACCCTGAGTATATAATTCCTTGAAATCGGATCATGACATTTTAGAAGGTAAAGATATTTTTCCTTTTATGCACTGTTTTTTATCGCTATAAAATATCCTTTAAACCTTGTCCACGTCATTTTCGACGAGCTGCATCTCCTGTTCCGGCCTTTAACATCAATTTCTTTATGGCCGCTCTATCAAGCCACCATTTCTCCTAGCAGCTGCTTGGGTCATTTTATAAATCTTCGATAAGGCCACTGCGCGTTTTTATCGAAGGCATAAATCCACTAAAACAAAGCAATTTTTCCCCCCCACAAATTTATATATAGGCTGCCAGCGTAGATCAGTCAAATCATCAGATTAGGTAAAATATATAAAAAAGAACAATTAATGAAGAAAACGAATAACAGTTTACACCCGTAAGAAATACTGAAAATATGAGTAAAAGAAAATGGAGAGGTGTTATGAAAGGCTGTCACTGAAACACAGCATTATAGAATAGAAAAGAGTAATTATCCACAGGAGATTGTATCATAGTATTTTCAAATTTTTCACCAAGAGCCAAAAGTTTAGTAACATATCTCTTCCGTGTCCTTCATTTAGGGGATACTGTGAACATCGCAAAGGGAAATTTATAATCATATCAACAAGAAATATATCTCTATCATCTCTCTTAATAATTTTTTATAAGAAAATTCATTGTATCAACAAACTGCAAATACTTGTTTCTTTGCTTATTTTTCATGTAGTTATTATTATTACCTTTACCAGAAGGTTATGTTTTGATGAACCTGTATTTATCTATTTATGTGTGTATGATTGCTTGTTTATGATTCGCCTGACTCTAAAACTATTTGCACGAATCCCATGAAATTTGCTGGGATGATCGTCTATGTTCCAGGGACAATTTGATCAGATTTTGGGAGTGATTTGGTTAACGGTTAAGATCAAGGTAATAGTCAGGTAGCCAAAGTCAGAAAATGTGCAATACCCTGCTGATTGCATGTGAGAATAGTCCAACAAGTCTAAATAGATTGTTCAGATACAGATAAATATGAATCCACTTGTTGGACATTATAGATATGGATAGTATGGCCGCCATAACAGTTTTCAAAATGGCCGCCAATTTCTAAACTTTTTGTCATATTTCCGCTTCTAATTGCAATAAACTTACAATGTTGGAGTCAATTCTGTACCAACCGTGTTTCACACAATTGTACATAATTCCTTTTGTATATATTATGCTTGTATCTTCGCTCCTCCCTCGCACTAAAACGAACATGAAAATTCCTGTCTGGTTTTTCTTCTGTAATATTGTCTGTCTTGTGAACTTGTTATGTCCTGTTGCCTTGAGGTTTTGTATATAAGGAGAGTGTTCCACAATAATATAACTCAGTCGTTTCCAATCTGCCTTTGAGTTCACACCCTTACTCGGCGCCGTCACATTGGTCACTCCGGGGTCACCAATGTGACGGCGCCGAGTAAGGGTGTGAACTCAAAGGCAGATTGGAAACGACTGAGTTATATTATTGTGGAACACTCTCCTTATATACAAAACCTCAAGGCAACAGGACATAACAAGTTCACAAGACAGACAATATTACAGAGGAAAAACCAGACAGGAATTTTCATGTTCGTTTTAGTGCGAGGGAGGAGCGAAGATACAAGCATAATATATACAAAAGGAATTATGTACAATTGTGTGAAACACGGTTGGTACAATTCCTATGTTTTTCATCGTGTATAAATTGATTCTGGCATTAAGATAGACATTGGTGTATACATTCTCCAAAAAAGAGTTATTTTTCAAAAATATTTGACAAAATTTGTAGGGGTTCCTGATTCACATTGCTATGAATTCTGCAATTTCTTATTTTGATATCTTGTTTAAATGTTTTATTATTCATCAAATCTAATTATGGCTTGTGAGTTGTGCGATTTTATTTTATAGTTTTGTTATTTATTTTCATTTGTTATTTTTGTATATATTCATTGGTTGGTCACGTGACACGTGTACCTGATGACCGCTTTTGAAACGAGAATTTACGGAGTCTGACTTGTGAAGTCGTAGTGTCAATTTTTATTTGTGGAATTGGGAGAGTTTCAAATGCCTTTGCCAACAAAGATGACAGAGAAATCGGTTTCATTGTAGTGTATTACAGGGCAATGTAACCTAGGAAAACAACTACTTCTTCTTATAAAAAAAATTACGCTCTCTTCGAAAATGACACTCGTTCCCGTCGCAAATGAATAGTTTCAGAAATATATATACATCTATATCCTACGATAAAGGGGAACCCCCAGTGGGAACTCGGGGTTTTGGGTGGGGAAAACATACTGGGGAAACGATATATAAACGTAAAACAAGCCTTTACTTCTCTATACATTACCTTCTTGAATGTATTATAACCGAAGGAAAATACAAAACAGTAAAACTGGATAAACTTTGAAGGAGCCGTTGCAAAGATTATTTCATGAAAAAATACAGTAACCAGTGCTGCCAACGTCTGATGTAGAATAAACGTTAGCATTCCATGCTAACATTAGCACCCATTTTTACGTTCGTTCGTGCATACCAGTTTTCGGTCTGCGCAAATATCACTCCCCCTGCGCAGAAGCTTTGCCCCCCCCCCAATTACTCGTTTTATTATCGTATTATCATCTCATTTTATA
This sequence comes from Palaemon carinicauda, assembly GCF_036898095.1. Classification (NCBI taxonomy): domain Eukaryota; kingdom Metazoa; phylum Arthropoda; class Malacostraca; order Decapoda; family Palaemonidae; genus Palaemon; species Palaemon carinicauda. Next base: position 19,940,656 of record NC_090748.1, on the reverse strand, counting down.
TTCGCATTCAATATTATTTATCATACATTCCATTTTATCTTCCTATATTGAGTTTATTTCTTTGGTTATTTCCTTTTCTCTCCCCGGTTTCACATAAATACTTGCTCTGGACTAGTTTCCCTATCCAGTTCATTCACGGTAAAATCATCTCATTTTATATTCCCATTCAATATTATTTATCATTCATTCCATTTTATCTTCCTATATTGTTTTTATTTCTTTTCTTTTGTTATTTCCTTTTCACTCCTCTGTTTCACATAAATACTTGCTCTGGACTAGTTTCCCTATTTAGTTCATTCATGTTTACCCGCTAGTCTCCTTTGTTTTTCCCTTAACCAATCACCAACCGATGTCTATTCAAAGTTTACACAAGGGGGTTGCCTACTGATATTTCCCTAACCCCCCTTCCTTTATCTCTTTGAGTGATCTGTTCATGCCCCTTCCTCCAAACTCTTTCCCGTTGTAACCTTTGACCTAGTAAGGTGTGCGTCATTTCAAGTGAGATTTATTTTTTCGTATTTTTCGATGGAGGAAGTTATAGAAACTTTTAACAGCTGCAGTATTCCGTACCTAAAAGCAGTGGCTAAATTCCATGGTGATTTTTATGATTCTTCAGCCAATGTTGACTATTTCCTGAAATCACATAACGTAATCCCTCAACGTTTACAGTGCCCCAAGTGCCGTTCTCTTTTATCTTATAGGAAAGACATTCACGTGTTTTATTGTAATTCTGAATCCATCATACCTAAAACTAAGAAGAAACGTCGTTGTGGTTATACCGTTACTGCCTATAAAGGTACGTTTTAGGGGAAAATCATCTACCCCCATGGAAAATAATATTATTTGCAAACCACTTTTTCCATAAACCTTCGGACCATGAGACCCTCATGCATGGTATCGACATATCCTCGAAAACTAGTGTCGATTGGAGAAGTTTCTGTTCCGAGGTTACCGAATACTTCTTCGATAATCAAGAGGCGATTGGTGGTGATGGAGTAACAGTTGAAATAGACGAATCTCATTTTTGTAAAGCTAAATACAACAGTGGTAGACCGTTCAGTGCCATATGGGTCTTTGGGAGTACTGAACGTGAATCCAAGAAATTTTTCATTATCCCTTTAGTTCCCCCCCTTTCTGCTAAAAGAGATTCTGCTACTCTAATTCCCCTCATTCAGAAATATATCAAACCTGGTAGTGTTATTATTAGTGATAAGTGGGCTGCATACAACTCTCTTTCGGAAATTGGTTACGAACATAAGTCTATTAATCATTCGGAACATTTCGTTGACCCCCTAGACCCAACCATCCATACTCAAAATATAGAACGGCTCTGGAGAGAAGTGAAGGAGTGGGTTCAGAGACCTGGAATGAAGACTGAATATTTCAAGCAATATTTTTCCAGGTTCTTTTTTACCCACTACTATCCAGAACATACTTTACTGCACCACTTCTTCATTACTGCCAGTCACCTCTACCCTCCTTTACAACAACAGACAATGGACCCCCTTGACCCACAAGACCCCGATGCCCCCCATCCATCCACATCCCAGTCATAGGAATTAATCCATCAGTCTCACCCTCCCGTGACCCACAAGTTTCGTCGGCGTCTTCATAAAAGTAAGTCATTCCTCAATAGTCATTATATGTGGTTTGTGACCGGGGTACTTCTAGTCCAGGTTAGGTGGGTTTGTTAGGTTCTGTGCCCTTTTTGTAGTATTTATATATTGTGTAAAAGTTATATGGAAAAATTATTTAAAATACCTATGTAAATATCTAGCATTTCTACCGCTAGTAATGGCATCGTGTCGTTAGTAACTCTGTGTACCATTCGTCACTGTGGGTAGCACTGTGAATCATTGGTAACGTTGCTAATGTTATCGTTCTCAGTACATTCGTAAGAGAAGTGATAACGTTGAACAAGTGCTTATATTTAAATATTTTAACACAACATATATGTCAACAGTGATAATATTTAACCATTTTAACAGAAAATATATGTTTTCCTGTAGGAAATATCGTGATTTAACCGGTTTTCACCTTCATTTCATCCGTAATAATATCAACCAATTCGTCAACTTAAAGTTAGACGGATTGGTTGATCTGTTTGATTCCGGTTGAAATGAAGGTAAAATTTGGTTAAATCACGTTATTTACTATAGGAAAACATATATTTTCTGTTTGGAATCACATCCTGTAATACAATACAAATTTACCGAGAAATCAATTCCTTCTTTGAAGATCTTTTGTCAGAAACCGAAGAGGTGCAGGTTCTGTTTAGTGAGTTTAAGGATTCTTGTTCAGAGAATGCCACTTTTTGCTATTGGAGAACCTACATGAAGTTGATCTCCAGCCTCCTGAGGTTCACTCGCTCTCTTTGTGAGGGAGACTGGGGCCTGTTCCTTACATGATTTTCTGAAATACTGCCTTGGTTTAGAGCATTTGATCATTTCTAATACACATGCTGGGGAGCTGTCTTCCTCGCTGATATTCATATGCTACCCAAAACTGCTGCAGAGGAGCACAGAGGCTTTATTGCAGGAGACTTTGTAACAAAAGGAACAAAGCACGAGTTCAATGAAATACCTGAAGACCAGTCTATTGAACATTTTA
>NC_090748.1:19908046-19933046 GCF_036898095.1 Palaemon carinicauda | reverse complement strand
AAGCCTCTTCTGCGCACCTACGTCATATGAGGGGGCTTAGTGTTGGCGAGACCCATTAAGAACGTAGATCTATCACACAGTCAATGTAAATAAAACAACATTTTACCTTTGGAAAATATTTTATTAAGTTTCAACTTTCATTTTTTTTCTTAGGGCCTCCCTGCATGGTTGTCCTTGAGGTTTTCTATACTTTATCAAATTATTAAGATATTGCATACGAAAATATACCGATATCTTAACCAAAAAAAAAAAAAAAAAAAAAAAACAATAACATCGTCAGGAACTTCAATACCAGACTGTTTTAATTTTAAATAAAGCTTTTTAAAACAATTTTTTCCCTCCATGAGAGCTTCCCCGTGTACAGCATTAAAAATCTCCCACATTATTAACAACTGTGAAAAAAACTGACTAGAAGGTGCATGTAATTCCCCCCGATTAACACATGCTATCCAAGTATTATTCCTTAGCACTTCTTCAGTCTTATTTCCTAACTCAGGATATTTTACACAAAATTTCTTTACAATATATCCACCAATGTATTTAAGAGCTTCTTCCTCGATTACTCCCCCAATATCTTTCTTTATTTCTTTATTTGCTCTCAAAAGGTCTTCTTCCTCGTCTAAAGGATCTTTCTCGAAATCAAAATATAAATTTCTGAATATCTGCGTTGTTAGGCATATTTCTAACGCTAAGTCCCTTTCTTTCGTATTAGATTCATCGTCTTTGGTTGCTTCATGAGATTTTTCAACAGTGGTGATATTACACTTTTCACTTAATACTTTAATTTCCTTTCCTAGTAACATTTTTTTAGCCGAAATTTAAAGTTCACAGCATAAGGATGATCATAGTGCCCATCCATTTGCCTTATACGCCCAAAGAAATATTCAAGGCAATCTTGATTTAGTCTTTGTGTAAGTAGGTAGTCAATACTATAAGAGCATTTTAACATATCAAACAAAGCAATGGTAGATTTACATGATAAAATTATTCCTTTCTGAAACTTGAAAAGACTTTTTGTATTAGGATTTTTAACTCTCATAGTATTCATTACCTCGATTACCTTGCGCAGTGTAGCTGTTTGTTTTTCTACATCAATACCAAAAGCATTGCTTTTACCAAACTCTCCATACATGGAAGAAGAATTCATTATGTCGAACCAATCATTTATTAAAAGAATAAAATCAGATGTTTGATTCCAATTTTGACACTCCAACAGTCCCTTTTCCCCTAAATATTTTAATAAGTCGGCACATGATCTAGACAGTAATTGAACTGCTAATTTAACGCGCTGTCATTGTTGACCTGTTACAGTTAAATGCATTTCATTAATCTTATATGCAAGCCCATATTCTGTTTTAGTTTTATTAAGAATTTCCCGTATGCCATCATCTGAAATACACTCTCCAGTCTTGAGGAAAAAACCCGAGTCAATAAAATTATTTCTAACTAATCTAATTAAATGTGGAACATCTGAGAAAACAAAAACTTCTCTTTCTGCCTTAGGATTTTTGAAAGAGATCCTATTTTCAAGAGGATCAATGTTAAGGTGTTTCCGCATACAGAGATTTGTAGAACCCATGTCATGCACAACTGCTACCACGGCATAACCTGCATCATCTACCTTTGGTTACCACTGTAGAAACTGTTAGCTTGAATGTATTCACTGTTGTACATAAAACAACACTGCAAATACTAATCTAGCAATATTAATCATTTATATCAACCCCTCACACACACACACACACACACACACACATACACACACATATATATATATATATATATATATATATATATATATATATATATATATATATATATATATATATATATTGTGTGTGTGCGCGTGTATGTGTGCTTTACCCATTAAACAGTTAAATAGTGTACTTACCACTTGGTATATAAAGACTAGGTACAGCATCCTCTTTAAGCAGCCAATGATTTCTAGGACTTTCAATACCTAGTAACCTGGACTTCATGTCATCTTTGTAATCGCCTGGTTTAAAATGAATCGAACAAACAGTAGCATTCACAACGTTAATTCTTTCTGCACGGTAATAAGCATGTATCCACTGGTCTATGTATGGTTTTTCTTTTGGAAAGCGATAGTATTTTATGCTTGAGCTTTTAGTTTTATCATGTCTATTATAACAGCCAAATACTGCGCAGTTACTTGGCATTATTAGTGACGGAATGAATGAATGAATAAAATGATAAAGAACACAGCGTCTCCTATTGTTTACGTTACGTCTATAGGTAGCTACCTAAGGCAACGGTCCTTTGTTTTGTTTACCCACGTGTGTGAGACAGGGACGCGTGACGTCACAGTATGGGTGATTCACAGCTTAAGCTGCGCGCTGGCTGACCTGGTATATATAGACCTTGGACGGATCAGGCCTTTCTGAAAATTCTGAGGGTGAGGCCCCACCGAATCCGTCGCAGCGCGTCGCGTGCGTCCAACACGGCTAAGCGTTTTGTGCGTTTCAATCAACTGTCATAATTTAAATACGAGTGGCCCCACACGGCGCATGCTCGTGGGTGACGTACCGGACCGCACACGTGAGGAACAAAACCTTTTGTTTTTAGCCCAGTAGACGTGCGTCTCCGAGCTGAGTCAACATGAGGGAAGAATTAATTACCACGGTGTACCATCGACAACCAATATGGGATCCCAGACATCGCGATCATAAAGATCAGAGTGTGATCCAGAAATTGTGGATGGAGATTAGTTCAGAACTGGAAAATAATGATATCAGTAAGTACTTAATTTGCCCTTTATAAGAATATAATGATAAATTTATAAGCAAAAACATTTTATTTTTCCATAGAATTAACTAGATATGCATAAACTCTAGTATACTGGTATACAATGAATTAGAAAATATGAATACTATATGGAAATTACAGCAAACAGTTTCGAGAAAATTTCATAGATCCATAACACTAGTGGTGCTGAACTGTCCGTCTTGTAACCGTCGCTCGTTGTTTGGTTGGGCCACACCCCCAAAAGACTGACATGCTTATACACGCACAAGGCTGCTTAACCATGTTGGACGCCCGCGACGGATTCGGTGGGGCCTAAGCCTGACAGGGATACTGCCTGGACTGGACTGCCTGATGTGCTCTTCCTATTTTTATATGGTTGATTTCAAGGTGTGTCTAATATGGTTCCCGGTGTCATGTGAACTTCCGGTAACACTTTCATTCGAAAGGAATTCCGACCGTTATCAGAGCTGCATCGTATTACTGTTTGAACGACCTCCTATTTCCCAGTTAAACTGCTTAATTTACACAATATACGATAGCAACTTCCTATATGCACTAGGTTTGACTCTCTCTATTAACGTGTTTTTTCACTATCTTATTGTACTGCTTCACGAAATTAGTATAATTCATTTATGTGTCTCTCTTTTAGTTAATAAAATAAACCTATTCATGACACGTACACATATATATGTATATAATTCTTTTATTCTGCCTTGTTTCGAGTATTGTTCTTCTGTGTGGTTTTCAAAAGCTGCTGAATCTCATTTGTTGGACAGGAACTTACGGCTTATTAAATTTCTTGTTCCTGATCTAGCAATCAATCTCATGCACCCTCGTTTAGTTAGTTATGTTATGCATATTGCATGAGATTTTTCATGATTCTGACCATCGTTTGCATTCAGATCTTCCCGGACAGTACCATCCTATTCGTAGTACTAGGTATTCAGTTAATTCTAATATTCAATCCTTCGCCATCACAAGGCTCAATACTACACAGTATTCAAAAAGCTTTATTCCAGCTTTGACCTAATCAGGTAATTGACACAGCGAAACTTCAAAAGTTCAAACTTGCAACGAATATTTTTATGTTGGACAGGGTGACAAAAGTCTTTTATTATGATTTACTTATGAAAGATCTGTTTCTATGTGGTTACTGTACTTAAAATATTTTTTAAAAATTATTCTTTACTTTTCTTGTAGTTTATTTGCTTATTTCCTTTCCTCACTAGGCTGTTTTTTCCCTGCTGAAGCCCCGGGGCTTATAGCATCCTGCTTTTCCCATATGGGAATGATAATAATAATAATAATAATAATAATAATAATAATAATAATAATAATAACAACAACACTGGTGTCCTTGCCAAAATTTGCTGAAATAGTTGTCTTTAGTGACAATACGAACCTTATTTCTAAAGTAAATTTCATTGCAATTCAACGGAGTTGGAATAGTATCAGCAAAATAGACAAAACAATTTCATCTATTCTATTCTACATACCAAGGGACTTTCCCCAATTTTTTTTTTGAGGGGGGGGGGGGTAGCCGACATTAAACAAATGAAAAAAAAGAGGACCGCCCCTCTTTACGCTTCACCCAGCCTGACGAAGAACTCAACCGAATTTGGCTGGTACTGCTAGGGTGCCACAGCCCACCCTCCCCCGTTATCCATCACAGATGAAGCTTCATAACGCTGAATCCCCTAATGTTGTTACCTCCGCGGTCATCCAAGGCGACTGGAAGGAGCAGCAGGGCCTACCGGAATTGCGTTACAATCGCTCACCATTCATTCCAACTTCTAACACGCTCTCTTGTCTCTCTCACATCTATCCTCCTATCACCCAGAGCTTTCTTCACTCCATTCATCCACCCAAACCTTGGCCTTCCTATTGTATTTCTCCCATCAACTCTTGCATTCATCCCCTTCTTTAGCAGACATCCATTTTCCACTTTTTCAATATGGCCAAAACACCTCAACTCATTCATATCCAGTCTAGCTGCTAAATCGTTTCTTATACCCGTTTTCACCCTCACTTCGTTCCTAACACTACCTACTCGAGATACACCAGCCATAATCCTCAGACACTTCATCTCAAACACATTCAATTTCTCTCTCTCAGTCAGTTTCATTCCCCACAACTGCGATCCATACATCGTAGTTGGTGCAATCACTTTCTCATACAGCCCTCTCTTTACATTCATGCCTAACCCTCTATTCTTTACCACTCCCTTCACTACCCCCAACAGTTTGCATCCTTCATTCACTCTCTGACGTACATCTGCTTCCACTCCACCATGTGCTGCAACAACAGACCTCAAGTACTTAAACTGATCTATTTCCTCAAGTAACTCTCTATTCAACATGACATTTAATCTTGCACCACCTTCCCTTCTCATACATCTCATAACTTTACTCTTACCCACACTAACTCTCAACTTCCTTCCCTCACATACTCTTCCAAATTCTGTCACTAATCTGCCAAGCTTCTCTTCCGAGTTTGCAACCACTACAGAATCATCTGCAAACAACAACTGATTTACCTCCCATTCATGATCCTCCTCGTCTATCAGTTTCAATCATCGTCCATGCACTCGAGCATTCACCTCTCTCACCACTCCATCAACATACTAGTTAAAAAACCATGGCGACATCATACATTCCTGTCTCAGCCCCCCTCTCACTGAAAACCAATCGCTCACTTCATTTCCTTTCCTAACACATGCTTTACTACCTTTGTAGAAACTTTTCACTGCTTGCAACATCCTTCCACAAATTCCATATAACCTCATCACAGTCCACATCGCTTCCCTATCGACTCTATCATACACTTTTTCCAGATCCTTAAACGCAGCATACACCTCCTTACCTTTTGCTAAATATTTCTTGCATATATGCCCAACTGTAAAAATCTGATTCATACAAACCCTATCTCTTCTAAAACCACCCTGTACTTCTAAGATTGCATTCTCTGTTTTATCCTTAATCCTATTAATCAGTACTCTACCATACAATTTTCCAACCTCACTCAACAAACTAACACCCCTTAAATTACAACACTCATGCACATCTCCCCTACCCTTATATAATGGTACAAAACATGCACAAACCCTATCTACTGGTACCATTGACAACATAAAACACATAATCTCACCAACCATTCAAGTACAGTCACACCCCCTTCCTTTAACATCTCAGTTTTCACACCATCCATACCAGGTACTTTTCCTACTCTCATTTCATCTAGTGCTCTCTTCACTTCCTCTATTGTAATCTCACTCTCGTTCTCATCTCCCATCACCGGCACCTCAACACCTGCAACAGCAATTATATCTGCCTCCCTATTATCCTCAACATTCAGTAAACTTTCAAAATATTCCACCCTACCTTTTCCTTGCCTCCTCCCCTTTTATCAACCTTCCATTTCCATCTTTCACTGTCTCTTCAATTCTCGAACCAGCCTTCATTACTCTCTTCACTTCTTTCCAAAACTTCTTCTGATTCTCTTCATATGAACGACCCAATCCCTGACCCCACCCCAGGTCAGCCGTCCTCCTTGCCTCAGTTACCTTTCACTTTCCTTCCCCATTTTTCTCTCTATATCTTTTATACTTCTCTACACTATTACTCTGCAGCCATTCTTCAAATGCCCTCTTCTTCTATTCCACATTTACCTTCACTCCTTCATTCCCCCATTCAATACCCTTCCTCATGCTGCCTCCAACAACCTACTTGCCCCACACATCACTTGCAATCCCAACAAGATTTTCTTTTACTAACTTCCACTCCTCCTCCAAGTTACCAGTTTCTCTCACTTTCACTCTATCATATGCCATTTTCAACCTTTCTTGATATTCACTTTTTACCTCAGGGTTTTAATAACTCTTCAACCCTCACTAGCTCCCTTTTACATCCCCCCACTCTATTCCCCAACTCTTTTGCTACAACTAATTTTCCTTCCACCAACAAATGATCAGACATACAGTTAGCCATACCCCTAAACACGTGCACGTCTTTCAATTTTCCCGACATTCTTCTAGTTATTAACACTTATTTCATTAAAGCCCTTTCTACTACTCTTCCATTTGCCACACTTACCCATGTATACTTGTTTTCATCTTTCTTTTTGCAAAAGCTAGAATTTATCACCATCTCTTGCTCAACACACATATCTACAAGTCTCTCACCACTCATTTTCACCTGGTACGCCATACTTCCCAATGACACCTTCTACCTCTCTAGAGCCCACTCTAGCATTTAAGTCACACATGACAACTACATAATTCCTTCTACCCAGTCCTTCTACACACCTAGTTAATTCATTCCAGAACTCATTCCGCTCTTTTTCACTTTTCTCACACCTGGCCCATACACACTAACAAAAGCCCAACATTCCCTACCCAACCTAACCCTTACACACATTAATCTAGATGATATCTCCTTCCATTCCACTACTTTATCTGTTATCCATTCAATCAACAATAAATCCACATCCTCTCTTGCTCTTCCCTTTTCAATCCCAGACACTTTACCAGTCACTTCACCTAACATCACTTCACCTTTCCCTTTTATTTTTGTTTCACACAAAGCCAAAATATTCATCCTTCTATTTCTAAACATACTTCTGATCTTACTTCTTTTACTCTGTATCGTACTACATCCACGCAGATACCCCAAAACTAGAGTGCGGGGAGCAGTCACTCTCCCCAAGCTGTACCTCTTCGATGTCTCACAGGAGTATATAATACAGGAGAGGGGGTTCCCAGCACCCTCGTCCTGTCCCTTTTAGTCGCCTCTTATGACATGCAGGGATACGTTGGTGTTATTTTAATTGTTGTTATGCATTAAAATTGGTAGGACAGGCAGGAATTTGAACTTCACGCTAACATTCGTAACCTTGTAAAAATTGCTGTATTTTACATTTCTCTCACATCTTTAATTGTGAAGACAAGTTTGTTTTTATGTGCATCAAAGCTTTGTTTAAACATTGTTTTTAAATTTAAAGCTTTGACAATAGACGTCCAATGATCACAAATGATGACACAATACCTGATACCATGTTTGAAGATCTTTCATAGAGAGCTCTGGTAATCACGAATGTTAGGATGTTCCTTAATGTATTTAATGTATGTTTTATTTTTTAATTTGAAACTAAGCTTTACGGAAATTTACGAAAATTAGTAAGGACTTGTAAGTTACAAAGAAAGATCAACTTAAGATACATCCACCCCACACTGGTTTTCCCCAAGGAAAGCAAGGTATGTTTGTTTGTTTTTCTTCCCCTCTTACCAGACTCTTCAATATTCCAGCATAAAGTTGAAGCTGCGCTGGCCACACATTTTGCATACATGATTACAAATTGGTAAGTGGTTCATGCATGCATCCATAATTTGTTAGGGCTTGTGAAATCAGGGATTTAGTATTTAATTCTAGTGCGAAGAAATTCGACAAGCCTAATAACAAAACCCAACACCTAATTGTAAATTTTTTAAAGCAGTGTGGGCAATTTTTTCTGTTAGGGACAGGTATTGCAGATATGGTTATTTAGAATTTTGCATTATTAAGTGTGATTGATTTACGTAAATTATTAGAAAGGAAACAATACCCGTCCTATTGCACGAAATTAATCAATTTAAATGAAAAGATTAAAGATATAATTTTCTATTTCATTCCTAAATCATGGTAGACGATTTTTCTAATACAATCATTCTTTCAGTTAATTCATATCAAAGAGATAAATCCTAAAGGGGGTTAAACATTCCTAGTGAAACAAAACATTAGCTCAGAGCAAAATAGCTTGTTATCATCTAATTTGTTGCATGCTTAAATCAAAGCATCTCAGAGGGAAAAATGAAATATGCTTCACCTCAAATGATCAAAAGTTGTTATTCTAACCACACACAAAAATCCTTAGATAGCTTACAGTAGTCAAGAAGAAACCTAGCATAGGCAGGACTTATGGTATGTTTACAATTTTTATTTACATAAAACGGTTGTTGGGGGTCCATTGATAGAGGATCAGGTGAGTATCACCTTGTCAGCTATGGCAATTTTTTTTTTTCAGAGTTAAATTCAAAAATACGGATGTGATATCGCTAAATCATATTGATGCACTTGAAAATAGAGAGTAAAATTCCATTTCTGGTATTTTAACATACTTTGTTACTTACTTTACCTCACCCATTCTGTGACCTACCGCTTTTCTGGACCTTTAGAATGCAGTAATGCCTTAGGACTCTTCCCTGTCAGAAATAATTATACAATCCTTATATACCAGGATATGAGAAACTTAGTCTCGCCATAATTCCAGACTTATATATATATATATATATATATATATATATATATATATATATATATATATATAAATATTTATATATATACATATTTATTTACACACATATACATATATATATATATATATATATATATATATATATATATTTATATATATATATATATATATATATATATATACATATATATATATGTATATATATATATATATATATATATATATATATATATATATATACATATGTATATATACATATATATATATATATATATGTATATGTATGTATATATATATGTATATATATATATATATATATATATATATATATATATATATATAAACATATGAAATGCTGTTCTTGTTCCAAAAACTATAAACATATACTACAAAAGATGTAATCTTACGAGTTTCATATACTGTATCATATTTTTCTTGGTGAACATAACAACAGGGAGAGAAATATCCTAACCAAGATTATACCACCAACTGTCACTCTTATGCATCTTAAATCTTCCTTTTTGACCCTTTCCACGAGGCCATTACCCTCTGTTTTCAAGCAAAATATCTCCACTTTCTTTGTCCTCTGGGAAGAAATTGTGCGGCACTGATGAAATGATTGCCATGGAAGTTAGATGAAGATTTGCCTATGGGGATTACGCACCTTCACTAGGTGTTTATAATATGGCGGCCAGTTGGAAATAAAACTATATTGGAATTGACAAACCCATTTTTTTTTTTTGCCATGTTTAAACAGGCAAAGATAATTTTCTCTTGAAATTACTTTTAAAATTAGGCTATAGAATACAAATTTAAAGTTTATTTACAACGTGCCGTGTGGTATAGTAAAACTGAATAGTTTTATCTTGACAATTCCATCACAAATTCTGTCTAATTGTCAGCTCCTTTGTATTTATTTTTTTGTAAGATATATTTATTTGTCATTGTCTTAATTTATCTTTACTGATTAACGCTTTTCACTGGTTTTGATCCTTTTGTCTAGAACTCCTGATAAAGGATAACCTATACAGTATGGAAAGCGACGCAGGAAACACTAATTAAAGGTTTAAATGCCCCTCATGAATGGCATAGGCAGCGATATTGCCCTATCAAGCAACAAAAGGTCCCACAGACTGACCATATTATACTGTATATGATCAGCACCCTAGCCCCCTCTCCTCCCAAGCTAGGATCAGGGAGGTCAGAAAATGGCTACTGATGACTCAGCATATAGACTTATAGGGTCCCCAAAAACCACTCCCTCAGCTCAAGAAGATGGCGAGGTTGCAGCGACCAAAGGAACAAATGATTTTGAACAGGTCTCGAGCCCCAGCCTGGCGATTTCCAGTCAGGGACGTTACCACATAGGGCATCACATCCCTAAAGTACTGTAGAGTCTTATGTTTCTTTTATTTCGGTGTTTGTCATGATGACTATCTTGCAGGAATGAAAACAGTAATCATAAACAAGTCTTTGCCCTGGGAATAGCTATGCTTTAATGGAAATGTACCGTTAGATTTCCGTTGGGCTCAGGTATTTTTAGTTTAAAGCACTTATCTATGATGAATTAATTACCGAAAATTTTAAGAGTTTCTTCATTAGCCATTTTTGTGTAATTGAAAAAGAGACAGAAAATGTGTGATTCTTAAAAATAAATTTGCTAATAAGAATCACATTTAGAATTTTAAAAGAACTATAAAGAGTTAAAGGAACATCATTAATGCAAGAAGCAGATGTTGAGGTGGCACTGTCCTTGACCAATTTAAAATCATACTTGTAGTTTTTTCACAGTTGAACTTCATTCCTCAATCATTACATCACGTACTAGTTTTAGTTAGATGTCTATTAAGCGATTCAAAAACCCCAGATCTACATTCAGGAGATGGAATTGATGTGTAGAGAGTAGTATCATCTGCATAAGCAACAAGCTTGCTTTCTAGGATAAACCAAATGTCATGTGTATATAGTATGAAAAGTAATGGGGCGAGAATACTACCTGAAGAACACCAAATATTACAATCACTATGGTACCTATCAAAAAAAAAAAAAAAAAAAAAACTCATTGCGATCTATTACTAAAAATGCAATAATGATGCTAATTTAGGAAAAGACCCAACAACCCAGCTGTTTGAATTTGAAAACAATGACCTCAAGATTAACACGGTCAAAGGCAGCTCTAAAATCAAGACCAATCATACGAACTTCCTGATCACAGTTAAGGGATATCTGTACAGGATTGGAGATTGTAAGAATGGCATCCCATGGTTTAAAGCCTTTACGAAAGCAGAATTGCAAACTAGGGAACAGATGATTACCTTCCGCAAACCTATTTAGTCTTTTTGCCAACAGACGCTTAAAAACTTTAGTGAATATTGGATATTAGCATCTTTCACAACAGGAAACCTAAATTATGTCTCCAGGAAAGTAGCCTTTACCTAACAATATCTGAAAATATTCTCTCCTCTTTAACTCGTTGTTCGTCTTCTTATATCTCCGGGGACCATAATTCTCAAAAATTCAGGTCTAAACTATATCAAGCAATATGCACATCTGGCAACTTCGACATTTTTGACAATCTGCAACTTACTCTTGTTATAGAATAGAACGATGACTTTCATTTACAATTCATAGAAAAAATTTAATCTTAAAGCAGCATTTTATATAACCTCTCTCACAGATCTTATAACATGATGTTGATATATTTACTCTACATATAACAAAAGCCGCATCTTTAGCACGTGATTAACTTCCTATGGATAGGAGCACACATTGACCATGCGATTAACCTCCTTTGACGGGGAACAGACGTTGATCATGTGATTAATATTCTGTAACTGAGACCTCTCCCAGTAATGTTTTGGCTATTCTCGTTATATATGTTGTATAAGCTCAAAAACTTCAGTAATCTACTCTGACTACATTTTCGCTCCTAAATCTCTCTTTTCCCTGTTTAGCTTATTCAAGTTATGAATATCTCTCTCTCTCTCTCTCTCTCTCTCTCTCTCTCTCTCTCCTTTTTAGCTTATCCACGCTAAGAATCACTCTCTCTCTCTCTCTCTCTCTCTCTCTCTCTCTCTCTCTCTTTGCTTTTCCTAGCTTTTTTAGGTTATGGATCTCTCTCTCTCTCTCTCTCTCTCTCTCTCTCTCTCTCAATTTTTAAAGTCTCTCTCTCTCTCTTTATTAATTAACTGAAACCAGAATGCCTCTAAAGAACCAACTGGAACTGACCTTTCTAACTTTAATAATTGAGGGAAGTCAGGATAGGAAAATAATTTATCAGCAGAACGATCCTTTATGAAACATTCAACAAAAACATTGTCATTCATGAATATAGTTTTGAACGAAAACATCACAGAAGTCGAATACAAATATTCTATGAAATATAAATGCTTAACAGATTTTTCAGTCTCGAAAGACAATTCATAATACATTGAATCCTACAAAAAAATTCAAGTGGTACATTTTAGGCAAAGTAAACTTCGTAGAGTGGATCTTTGACATTAGTTTCAAGGAATTGAAGTTTATTGTGGAAATCTTTTCTCATGATCAGAATATAACTATTATAAACTAAAGATGAATGTCAATTGAATGGCTGATTGAAATGCCAACTCTTCAAAAAAGTACCAGGGATAGAATTGAATGGAAAAATATGTTAGGTAGACTTGGGTACGGATTGAGTTCCCCTTCGAATAGAGCCCATCAAGTGCTTTCATCACTACGGCTTTTCATTTGTTGGTAAAAAATACGCAAAAGGTCTCAGCAATATATCTTTTAATCTGGTTGTTGAAAAAGGAGCGGTTTTTTTGGAGAGCTCTCGACTGAGTGCAAAGTCTCTGAAAGAGTTATGAAGTTAAATTCTGTGGTGGACAAATTTAGTCTCTGCTTTCAAAGCGATAAACAAAACATTCATATTTTTCTAGGATTTGCAACTGTGAAATACGACAACTTTTATTTGCATACTATATTTCATAATCAGCTAACATTTTCGAAGCTTCTTTTGTATATCTATTATTTTAGTAATGCCTGAAATGATATTAGCTAGTATGTGACTTATCATTAAGTCATTGTTTTTTTTTCTATCAAATAAACACTCTTCCAATAATGTTAATCCAATCAAATACTCACAAACCTCTTTGAATAGGAAGGCAGATTTATTGTGAAATGACTAGCATGGTATACATTTCAGGCTGAGCACATGTACTATCATTTCAAGAGCAAAAGCTGCAGAGGAAGATATTTCCGTGTGTACAAAGGCTGTGATGATTCAAGATCGACTGGCTGTTAAAAACTTTATAATTAATAATGACCAGCCAAACGTCATATTTCAAATACACCTGTAGAATATATCCAGATATTTCCAATGTCTTGTTTTACATGTTAAGCACAGTTACATCAGATATTTAAAAATATAATAAATTTGCCCAAAGGCGAATGTGATTAGAATCTACATATTCATTTTGCTTCTATGAATGAATAGGTAAGCTTTCTTGTACAACATTTACTTGAAGAGGAATTTTACATGAAATTCCTTTAAAGGTTTAAAGGTTTAAAGGCCGCTGATAAGTGGCAGAGGCAAGGGTCAGTGACATTGCCCTATCAAGTAAGACAATGCCCTAGAGACTGACCATATGTATATTATATATATATATATATATACGTATATATATACATACATTATATATATATATATATATATATATGTATAATATATATACATATATATATATATATATATATATTTATACATATACACATATATCTATATATATAGTATATATATATATATATATATATGAAATGCTGTTCTTGTTCCAAAAACTATAAACATATACTACAAAAGATGTAATCTTGCGAGTTTCATATACTGTATCATATTTTTCCCTGTGAACATAACAACAGGGAGAGAAATATCCCAATCAAGATTATACCACCAACTGTCACTCTTATGCATCTTAAATCTTCCTTTTGACCCTTTCCACGAGGCCGTTACCCTCTATCTTCAAGCAAAATATCTCCACTTTCTTTGTTCTCTGGGAAGAAGTTATATGACTCTGATGAAATAAGTGCCATGAAGGTTAGATGAAGATTTGCCTATTGGGATTACGCACCCTTTACAAGGTGTATATCATATGGCTGACGGTTGGAAATAAAACTATATTGGATTCGACGGACCCATTTCTTTTGCAATGTTTAAACAGGCAAAGGTAATTTTTCCTTGAAATGACTTTTGAAATTAGGTTATAGAGTTCAACTTTAAAGTTTATTTTTAACGTGCTGTGTGGTATAGTAAAACTGAATAGTTTTATCTTTACAATTCCATCATGAATGTGGTGTAATTGTCAGTTGCTTCGTATCATTTTTTGCAAGAAATATATATATATCTCATTGTCTTATTTTATCTTTACTGATCAACACTTTTCACTGGTTTTGATCCCTTTGTCTAGATTACATGCGATTAACGATGAGCTATACAGTATGGAAAGCGACGAAGGAAACACTTAATAAAAGTTTAAATGCCCCTCACGAATGGCAAAGGCAGTGCCATTGCCCTATTAAGCAACAAAAGGCCCTAAAGACTGACCATATTACATATGATCAGCATCCTACCCGCTCTCCTCCCAAGCTAGGACTAGGGAGGTCAGACAATGGCCGCTAATGATTCTGCATATAGACCTATAGGTTGCAGCGACCTAAGGAACAAATGATTTTGAGCGGGTCTCGAACCCCACTGTGGCGATTTCCAGTCAGGTACGTTACCACATAGGGCACCACTACCCTAAAGTACTGTAGAGTCTTATGTTCCTTTTATCTCGGTGTTTGTCATGATGACTGAGTATCCTTTCGGGATGAAAACAGTAATCATAAACAAGTCTTTGTCCTGTGAATAGCTATGCTTTAATGGATATGTACCGTTGAACTCAGGTGTTTTTAGTTTAATTCTTATTATGTTTTATTTTTGAATGGCAATAATTACTGCTATAATACCGTTGTCAAATAAGGATTCTTTCATAAAGGCTACTGCAGTCTGTTAACATATCCGAGTTAAGTTATCCAACAAACATGACTGTATCACCTCCTGCAATAGAGATAGGTCTGATAAACTATATCCTCTTAAAGTTTTAAGAATAGATTTCCAAATGTTAATTCAACGTGAATAGGTTTGATACTATGTAAAGTTTTAAAGACTTACCTGTTTTCACTAACTGATAATGAAGAAGTTTACCAAAGGCTAAAGAATTCTCTGTAACTATCATATCAGTTCAAGGACATGTTAAGATTTTCCGGAAAATCACTTAAAATTCATGATTGAATATGATATCATAGCTTGTCCACCATTAATATCATTCTCTCTCTCTCTCTCTCTCTCTCTCTCTCTCTCTCTCTCTCTCTCTCTCTCTCTCTCTCTCTCTCTCCTCTTTGTTGAGCCAATATGGTGGATGAGCGTACTAATCTAAAAAAATGATGTTAAATAATTTTTTGTGATCAATTGTTCATGAAATATTAAGCCAAATACATAAGATCTTCCCCCCGTCTCGTCTAGCTTCCATAAACCTTCCATTTTTATCGCTTAATCCATTTCCTTTCCGATGGCGCAGTGGAAGAGTTCTAAGAATATTTGAATCTTATTGCATTTCTAAAATCTTGAGAGAGTAGACGAGCATTTTTTTTTCTTTTTTACGCTATCTAACTTGAAATATATCAACATAACAAAGATATTCATGGTAAATATTTTCATTCTTTCTTTTAATGGGTTTTCAATTAATTTATGTACACTTTTAAGATTATAACACAACTGCTCAGTAAATAAGCTGTAGTGACAGTGTCACTTCCTGCATCTTTCTCTCCCAGTTATGTCTCCTGAAACTGATTAAATCCGTTTCATCACTTGATTTATTGATCTCTTTCCTTCAGAAGACAAATCCATTGAAAGGTCATTATTATAATTTTACAATGAACAATTGGTCAGTTATTTTTCCTACATCTCTAGGCAAATAAATTTTTTGATCGCACGAATGTTATTAGAATTTCAATATACCTCCTAAAATCTTGATACGGAAGTGAAGGTAAATTAAATTTCCAATCAGGAGGTAATAAAAGTTAACAGCAACTCACGTCATCCATAAGACTTTTATTTTAATTTCATTTCGTCCGGTTTTCGTTGACGATATAACACTTCAAACAGTGATTTATCAATCAAATGACTTCTTAGATAACTTATCACGGTGCTTGAAAATTAAGTAGCTTATCTCTTTCCTCTTTTGGTTTTCGATGGATCATTTTGTCTCCAACAGAGACCAAGTAACACTTACTCAGCCTCTTTAGGAAACACTTAATCTTGTTGGAATTATTGAAAGAGCAAGATAAATTTTCCCGCTATTCATGGCTTCTCTAAAAATGTTATAATTTTATTTTAGTCACCTGGTTTCACTCTATTAAATAAAGCACCTCTAGATTTACTGCATTCTTCATATGTACCAGTATCATTTGAGTAAATTCCATATCTCGACTTGATGAAAATATCCATAAATAGTGGCGTGAATATGAACTAAAACGATGTGGATTTTAAAGAGACTTTACGGCCATTAGGGTGAAATATTTTGCATGTGGTTGACATGAAGATTTTGAGCGACTACACAAATAATATCAACCTATAAAAGTCATATGGAAGTGATTTATCATGGCTCTGAATATAAACAAATCAAGAAAGTAGATTGAAACATATTGGTAATTAAAAGATATCCAAGTTGATTTAAACTCTGCAGTACATAATAATGTCGTTAACAGGTATTGGTATTGAAATAGAAACAAACTAATCTTCACAATGATAGCTGATTGCTATGTTTTCAACACGTTTTTATTTATAATGGGTATATCATTAAATCGACTAACCTTAACATTTTCAAATATTGAGCCTAAAGTAGTTTTTGAAATGAGAATAAGTCTTCCTGAGAAATAAGGACTAAGATAAAATGTCAATTATGCTAATATCTTCTACTCGGGACAGGATATGAACGTATGTCTTTCAATCGTAATAAAGTTAGGCAGTAATCTTAATAGAGTAATGAGCGAGATGAAGATTGATTTCGTCTCTGCTGTAGATATTCATGTCGAATTCAGAAATGTTGAAAATTCCAAATGTTCCTAAAAAAAGGAATAGTTTTTTAATAACATATTTTATCTAGAATGATATGCCTTCGTAGTGAAATTGCAGAAGAGTTGCACTCGCCATAAGAAACAGACCCCGCAGGTCTATCTCAACCTTTATGCCACTCAGCCAACCTTAGATGACCTAATCCATCCCAGATGGCTGGGTCCTTACCTGGCCGGAAGTATAACCTAACATGACCCAGTGCTTTAAGAATTATGCAATGCTTCTTTATCTCCTACAGTGTGCTAATTTTTCTGCAGATTAATTGCCATAAAAATTACAAAAATAATCTAATTCTAAAAAATTAAATCTTCCTGGAAGAGACAAAGCACCCTGAGTATATAATTCCTTGAAATCGGATCATGTTATTTTGGCGGGTAAAGATATTTTTCCTTTTATGCACTGTTTTTTATCGCTATAAAATATCCTTTAAACCTTGTCCACGTCATTTTCGACGAGCTGCATCTCCTGTTCCGGCCTTTAACATCAATTTCTTTATGGCCGCTCTATCAAGCCACCATTTCTCCTAGCAGCTGCTTGGGCCATTTTATCAATCTTCGATAAGGCCCCTGCGCGTTTTTATCGAAGGCATAAATCCACTAAAACAAAGCAATTTTTTCTCCACGAATTCATATATTTGCTGCCAGCGTAGATCAGTCAAATCATCAGATTAGGTAAAATATAAAAAAAAAAGAACAATTAATGAAGAAAATCAATAACAGTTTACACCCCCAAGAAATACTGAAAATATGAGTAAAATAAAATGGAGAGGTGTTATGAAAGGCTGTCACTGAAACACAGCATTATAGAATAGAAAAGAGTAATTATCCACAGGAGATTGTATCATAGTATTTTCAAATTTTTCACCAAGAGCCAAAAGTTTAGTAACTTATTTCTTCCGTGTCCTTCATTTAGGGGATGCTGTGAACATCGCAAAGGGAAATTTATAATCATATCAACAAGAAATATATCTCTATCATCTCTCTTAATAATTTTTTATAAGAAAATTCATTGTATCAACAAACTGCAAATACTTGTTTCTTTGCTTATTTTTCATGTAGTTATCATTATTACCTTTATCAGAAGGTTATGTTTTGATGAACCTGTATTTATCTATTTATGTGTGTATGATTGCTTGTTTATGATTCGCCTAACTCTAAATCCCATAAAATTTGCTGGGATGATCGTCTATGTTCCAAGGACAAATTGATCAGATTTTGGGAGTGATTTGGTTAAAGGTTAAGATCAAGGTAATACTTAGGAAGCCAAAGTCAGAAAATGTGCAACACCCTGCTGATTGCATGTGAGAATAGTCCAACAAGTCTAAATAGATTGTTCAGATACAGATAAATATGAATCCACTTGTTGGACATTATAGATATGGATAGTATGGCCGCCATAACAGTTTTCAAAATGGCCGCCAATTTCTAAACTTTTTTTCATATTTCCGCTTCTAATTGCAATAAACTTACAATGTTGGAGTCAATTCCTATGTTGTTCATCGTGTATAAATTGATTCTGGCATTAAGATAGACATTGGTGTATACATTCTCCAAAAAAAGTTATTTTTCAAAATTATTTGACAAAATTTGTAGGGGTTCCTGATTCACATTGCTAAGAATTCTGCAATTTCTTATTTTGATATCTCATTTAAATTTTTTATTATTCATCAAATCTAATTATGGCTTGTGAGTTGTGAGATTTTATGTTATAGTTTTGTTATTTATTTTCATTTGTTATTTTTGTATATATTCATTTGTTGGTCACGTGACACGTGTACCTGATGACCGCTTTTGAAACGAGAATTTACGGAGTCTGATTTGTGAAGACGTAGTGTCAATTTTTATTTGTGGAATTGGGAGAGTTTCAGATGCCTTTGCTAGCAAATATGGCAGAGAAATCGGTTTTATTGTAGCGTATTACAGGGCAATGTAACTTAGGAAAACAACTACTTTTTCTTATAGAAAAAAATTACGCTCTCTTCGAAAATGACACTCGTTCCCGTCGCAAATGAATAGTTTCAGAAATATATAAACATCTATATCCTACGATAATGGGGGACCCCCAGTGGGAACTCGGGGTTTTGGGTGGGGAAAACATACTGGGGAAACGATATATAAACATAAAACAGGCCTTTACTTCTCTATACATTACCTTCTTGAATGTATTATAACCGGAGGAAAATACAAAACAGTATAACTGGATAAACTTTGGAGGAGCCGTTGCAAAGATTATTTCATGAAAAAATACAGTAACCAGTGCTGCCAACGTCTGATGTAGAATAAATGTTAGCATTCCATGCTAACATTAGCACCCATTTGTACGTTCGTTCGTGCATACCAGTTTTCGGTCTGCGCAAATATCACTCCGCCTACGTAGAAGCTTCCCCCCCCCCCAATTACTCGTTTTATTGTCGTATTATCATCTCATTTTATATTCGCATTCAATATTATTTATCATACATTCCATTTTATCTTCCTATATTAGGTTTATTTCTTTGGTTATTTCCTTTTCTCTCCCCGGTTTCACATAAATACTTGCTCTGGACTAGTTTCCCTATCCAGTTCATTCAGGGTAAAATCATCTCATTTTATATTCCCATTCAATATTATTTATCATTCATTCCATTTTATCTTCCTATATTGTTTTTATTTCTTTTCTTTTGTTATTTCCTTTTCACTCCTCTGTTTCACATAAATACTTGCTCTGGATTAGTTTCCCTATTTAGTTCATTCATGTATACCCACTAGTCTCCTTTGTTTTTCCCTTAACCAATCACCAACCGATGCCTATTCAAAGTTTACACAAGGGGGTTGCCTACTGATATTTCCCTAACCCCCCTTCCTTTATCTCTTTGAGTGGTCTGTTAATGCACCTTCCTCCGAACTCTTTCCCGTTGTAACCTTCGACCTAGTAAGGTGTGCGTCATTTCAAGTGAGATTTATTTTTTCATATTTTTCGATTGAGGAAGTTATAGAAACTTGTAAAGGCTGCAGTATTCCGTACATAAAAGCAGTGGCTAAATTCCATGGTGATTTTTATGATTCTTCAGCCAATGTTGATTATTTCCTGAGATCACACAACGTAATCCCTCAACGTTTACAGTGCCTCAAGTGCCGTTCTCTTTTATCTTATAGGAAAGACATTCACGTGTTTTATTGTAATTCTGAATCCATCATACCTAAAGCTAAGAAGAAACGTCGTTGTGGTTATACCGTTACTGCCTATAAAGGTACATTTTTAGGGAAAAGTCGTCTACCCCTATGGAAGATAATATTATTTGCAAACCATTTTTTGCATAAACATTCGGACCATGAGACCCTCATGCATGGTATCGACATATCCTCGAAAACTAGTGTCGATTGGAGAAGTTTCTGTTCCGAGGTTACCGAATACTTCTTCGATAATCAAGAGGCGATTGGTGGTGATGGAGTAACAGTGGAAATAGACGAATCTCATTTTTGTAAAGCTAAATACAACCGTGGTAGACCGTTCAGTGCCATATGGGTCTTTGGGGGTATTGAACATGAATCCAAGAAATTTTTCATTATCCCTTTAGTTCCCCCTCTTTCTACTAAACGAGATTCTGCTACTCTAATTCCCCTCATTCAGAAATATATCAAACCTGGTAGTGTTATTATTAGTGATAAGTGGGCTGCATACAACTCTCTTTTGGAAATTGGTTACAAACATAAGTCTATTAATCATTCGGAACATTTCGTTGACCCCCTAGACCCAACCATCCATACTCAAAATATAGAACGGCTCTGGAGAGAAGTGAAGGAGTGGGTTCAGAGACCTGGAATGAAGACTGAATATTTCAAGCAATATTCTTCCAGGTTCTTTTTTACCCACTACTATCCAGAACATACTTTACTGCACCACTTCTTCATTACTGCCAGTCGCCTCTACCCTCCTTTACAACAACAGACAATGGACCCCCTCGACCCACAAGATCCCGATGCCCCCCATCCATCCTCATCCAAGTCATAGGAGTTGATAATCCATCAGTCTCACCCTCCCGTGACCCACAAGTTTCGTCACCGTCTTCATAAAAGTAAGTCATTCCCCAATAGTTATTATATGTGTTTTGTGACCGGGGTACTTCTAGGCCAGGTTAGGTGGGTTTGTTAGGTTCTGTGCCCTTTTTGTAGTATTTATATATTGTGTAAAAGTTATATGGAAAAATTGTTTAAAATATGTATGGAAATATCTAGCATTTCTACCGCTAGTAATGGCATCGTGTCGTTGGTAACTCTGTCTACCAATCGTCACCGTGGGTAGCACTGTGAATCATTGGTAACGTTGCTAATGTTATCGTTCTCAGTACATTCGTAAGAGAAGTGACAACGTTGAACAAGTGCTTATATTTAGATATTCTAACACAACATATACATCAACAGTGATAATATTTAACCATTTTAACAGAAAATATATGTTTTCCTGTAGGAAATATCGGGATTTAACCGGTTTTTACCTTCATTTCATCCGTAATAACATCAACCAATTCGTCACCTTAAAGTTAGACGGATTGGTTGATCTGTTTGATTCCGGTTGAAATGAAGGTCAAATTTGGTTAAATCACGTTATTTACTATAGGAAAACATATTTTCTGTTCGGAATCACACCCTGTGATACAATACAAATTTACCGAGAAATCAATTCCTTCCTTGAAGATCTTTTGTCAGAAATTGAAGAGGTGCAGGTCCTGTTTAGTGAGTTTGAGGATTCTTGTTCAGTGAATGCCACTTTTTGCTATTGAAGAACCTACATGAAGTTGATCTCCAACCTCCTGAGGTTCACTCGCTCTCTTTGTGAGGGAGACTGGAGCCTGTTCCTTACATCATTTTCTGAAATACTGCCTTGGTTTAGAGCATTTGATCATTTCTAATACACATGCTGGGGAGCTGTCTTCCTCACTGATCTGCGTATGCTACCCAAAACTGCTGCAGAGGTGCACAGAGGCTTTATTGCAGGAGACTTTTTAATAAAAGGAACAAAGCACGAGTTCAACGAAATACCTAAAGACCAGTCTATTGAACATTTTAACAAGGCTGGCAAGGCAGCTGGAGGGCTGGTGGGGATTACAAAAACAGACACCTACCGTGACAGATGGGGCCTAACTTTCAATGAGAGAGCTCAGCTAATCAGAGATACTAAGACGATGTTCAATGTAGCGGGTAATGAAGAAGCCGATGATGAGCATGAATTTGCACATAAAGATTTTGGTTCCAAGAGAATGAAGCAAGACCAAGATAATGTGCAAAAGCTCATTGAACTGTTCAAGATTCACAATCCATTTGATCGCAATTCCCGAGAACTGGTCTCAATTACAGCAGGTGATATTGCAATTGAAGTGATTACGAATGACCTTCTGCATGCTGAAGTTACAGGGAAGTAGATTGTGTCAGTTTGTGAAGGACATGTTCACTAAGAAGACAACAGGTTTTCATGACAGAATCAAATCAAAGAATCTTAAAACGTTTGAGAGCATGTAAACTGTGGAAGTCAATGTCGGAAAGGAAAAAACTGTTACACTAAAGGCTGACAGAAAACTACTCGTGCGTATGGTAACAACAATGCAAGCAGGCAGAGATATTGACATGAACAAAATGTTGGAACAATAGATTTGTGTAGTGCCACTTTCTTTGGCAATGCCTGATGGCAGAGTGCGTCTACCTCAGAACAAAGCAGACCTTGGTAAGATTCTCCAGCAAAGCTTGCCACATAATGTAAAGCCTGAACCATTACAAACATGCACTGTCATTGATGGAATGGCCATGATCCAGACACTAGGAAATAGGATGAACACTAAAACTCTCAGTGAATGAGCCGATGCTATTGCTGATTATGTCAGTCACGTGTTTTCCAACTGTTGTTCTAGGGTTGACCTTGCCTTTGACTAGTACAGGAAGAAAACAATCAAGTCAACAGCTCGAAGTCAGAGAGTACGAGGCAAGAAAGCAATCAAGCGAGATGTGCAAACAAGAAGCCAGTCCATGGGGCAGTGGGATAGATTCATCTCCTAGATGATAATAAAAAGCGAGCTTGGCTAATTTTCTATGCCTAGAGTTAGCAAATAAGTTCCACAATCAAGAACGAGTGGAGCTGGTATTGAACGAAGGATTCACGGACCCTGCAAAAGTGTGGACATCGTCAGGGAGAGATGTCTCAAAGTCGTCATCTGCTGAGCATGAAGAGGCGGACACTAGAATTATTCTCCATGTGAAGGATGCAAGTGAACAGGGATACCCACAAACTATTGTTTTGAGCCGAGACACTGATGTTCTTGTTCTCCTTCTTGCCTCTCAGCCACAGCTTAGCCATTTTCTCTGGATGAAAGCTGGAACACCAAAAAAGCAACTCTTTGTTCCCGTTCATTACATCAAGATCACAGATTCGCAGAGAGCATCACATTTCGCATTTCATGCTGTAACAGGTTCGGATAGTACAAACCAGTTTGCTGGAATTGGGAAGTGCTCTGCATGGGTTATCTTCCAACAAAACTCACAGCTTCTGCAGAATCTCGGCAAGGAAGACTTTCCAGATGAGAATGTGATTGCTGATACAGAGTCCTTTGTCTGCAAGCTGTATGTTCCCAATAGCCAAGAAAACTCCATCCAGAAAGTCATGTGTGGTCTATTTCTTGGCTTGACCAAATCAATTTAGAATCTACCTCCAACCCATGATTCTCTGATTTTTCACATCAGGCGTGCACATTATCAGTCCCTTGTGTGGAGAAGAACGTTGGAAGCTGAACTGCATCTTCCTGCACCTGAGGAAAGTGGGTGGGAACTGGTGGTAAAAGAAGGTAGTGAGAGGCTTCAGCCACAACTGATGACTGGGAAGCCAATCACTGCATTCTGTTTGAAGCTCACAACATGCAAATGTTGAGCAGTTTGTGCAACTCGACATTGCAAATGTACACATAATGGACTCGGATGCACACAAGCATGTGGATGTAAAAGCCTTTGCAGAAATCCATTTACTGTTCAAGTTCAATAGGCATTTGTGAAATGTTTGTTTGTTCTTTCAATGCTTCCTTCAATACATGTAGTGATTGTTCTGCAAGTCTATTTTTTCAGATCATTTATTCTCATTTCATTTTTACCCTCTTTTTCTTAATTTTCCTCATAAAACTGGCAATAATACGAACTTTTGCGGTCACCCCCAAAAAAGAAGATACATAAACATGTTTCTCAAGTTTAAATATGGTGTAATTGTCGCAAACATAACAAATTTTTGTTCATTGCAATCTTCAGTATGAATAAAACAAATTCTGACGGCAGCCATCTTGGAAACTGTCATGGCGGCTGTACCATCCACATTTACAATATCCAACAAGCTGAACTAGACTTCCCCATGCCTTGTAACTTAAAAAACACCTGTTGCACTATTCTAACATGAAATCAGCTGCGAGCCTTTTTTAAACTAAATACAGAGTTCGGCTACCTGAATATAATGAAATGATAAATAACGTAATTTTGTTATATTGTGGTCAATTTTTATCCCAATTATATGGAACTAAGGCCAAAATATGCAGAGAAGCTGGCATAACAATAGATTTAACAGTAGATGGAAGAGATTTCACAGTAGTAAAATTATACACCAAATGTCTGCATGAATGCTCTATGCCTGCAGATGGGAAAAACTTTATCTTTATACTAATCCGCTAAAAGTGAGTTAAAAAAGACCTAGAGAGTTAATGCCCAATAGGGTTACACTTAGTAATATAAAACGTATTTACAAAGATCCCATTTGGTTGAATAGAAAGACAGCTAGACTTTAATCATCCAA
>NC_090748.1:19853046-19903046 GCF_036898095.1 Palaemon carinicauda | reverse complement strand
TCTATATCTTTCATACTTCTCTACACTATTACTCTGCAGCCATTCTTCAAATGCCCTCTTCTCTTCCACATTTACCTTCACTCCTTCATTCCACCATTGAATACCCTTCCTCATGCTGCCTCCAACAACCTACTTGCCCCACACATCACTTGCAATCCCAACAAAATTTTCTTTTACTAACTTCCACTCCTCCTCCAAGTTAACAGTTTCTCTCACTTTCACTCTATCACATGCCATTTTCAACCTTTCTTGATATTTACTTTTTACCTCAGTGTTTTAGTAACTCTTCAACCCTCACTAGCTCCCTTTTACATCCACCTACTCTATTCCCCAACTCTTTTGCTACAACTAATTTTCCTTCCACTAACAAATGATCAGACATACAGTTAGCCATACCCCTAAACACGTGCACGTCTTTCAATTTTCCCGACATTCTTCTAGTTATTAACACCTAATTCATTAAAGCCCTTTCTACTACTCTTCCATTTGCCACACTTACCCATGTATACTTGTTTTCATCTTTCTTTTTGCAAAAGCTAGAATTTATCACCATCTCTTGCTCAACACACATATCTACAAGTCTCTCACCACTCATTTTCACCTGGTACGCCATACTTCCTAATGACACCTTCTACCTCTCTAGAGCCCACTCTAGCATTCAAGTCACACATGACAACTACATAATTCCTTCTACCCAGTCCTTCTACACACCTAGTTAATTCATTCCAGAACTCATTCCGCTCTTCTTCACTTTTCTCACACCTGGCCCATACACACTAACAAAAGCCCAACATTCCCTACCCAACCTAACCCTTACACACATTAATCTAGATGATATCTCCTTCCATTCTTCTAATTTATCTGTTATCCATTCAATCAACAATAAATCCACATCCTCTTTTGCTCTTCCCTTTTCAATCCCAGACACTCTACCAGTAACTTCACCTAACATCACTTCACCCTCCCCTTTTATTTTTGTTTCACACAAAGACAAAATATTCATCCTTCTATTCCTAAACATACTTCTGATCTTACTTCTTTTACTCTGTATCGTACTACATCCACGCAGATACCCCAAAACTAGAGTGCGGGGAGCAGTCACTCTCCCCAAACTGTACCTCTTCGATGTCTCACAGGAGTATATAATACAGGAGAGGGGGTTCCCAGCACCCTCGTCCCGTCCCTTTTAGTCGCCTCTTATGACATGCAGGGATACGTTGGTGTTATTTTAATTGTTGTTATGCAATAAAATTGGTAGGACAGGCAGGAATTTGAAGTTCACGCTAACATTCGGAACCTTGTAAAAATTGCTGTATTTTACATTTCTCTCCCATCTTGAATTGTGAAGACAAGTTTGTTTTTATGTGCATCAAAGCTTTGTTTAAACATTGTTTTTAAATTTAAAACTTTGACAATAGACGTCCAATGATCACAAATGATGACACAATACCTGATAACATGTTTGAAGATCTTTCATAGAGAGCTCTGGTAATCACAAAGGTTAGGATGTTCATAAATGTATTTAATGTATGTTTTATTTTTTAATTTGAAACTAAGCTTTAAGAAAATTTACGAAAATTAGCAAGCACTTGTAAGTTACAAAGAAAGATCAACTTGAGATACATCCACCCCACACTGGTTTTCCCCAAGGAAAGCAAGGTATGTTTATTTGTTTTACTTCCCCTCTTACCAGACTCTTCAATATTCCAGCATAAAGTTGAAGCCTCGCTGGCCGCACATTTTGCACACATGATTACAAATTGGTAAGTGGTTCACGCATGCATCCATAATTTGTCAGGGCTTGTGAAATCAGGGATTTAGTATTTAATTCTAGTGCGAAGAAATTCGACAGGCCTAATAACAAAACCCAACACCTAATTGTAAATTTTTTATAGCAGTGTGGGT
Source organism: Palaemon carinicauda (assembly GCF_036898095.1). NCBI lineage: Eukaryota > Metazoa > Arthropoda > Malacostraca > Decapoda > Palaemonidae > Palaemon > Palaemon carinicauda. The sequence goes on along the minus strand of NC_090748.1, from coordinate 19,901,141 downwards.
AATTTTTTCTGTTAGGGACAGGTATTGCATATATGGTTATTTAGAATTTTGCATTATCAAGTGTGATTGATTTACGTAAATTATTAGAAAGGAAACAATACCCGTCCTATTGCACGAAATTAATTAATTTAAGAGAAAAGATTAAAGATATAATTTTCTATTTCATTCCTAAATCATGGTAGACGATCTTTCTAATACAATCATTCTAGGCGATAAAATTCTTTCAGTTAATTCATATCAAAGAGATAAATCCTAAAGGGGGTTAAACATTCCTAGTGAACCAAAACATTAGCTCAGGGCAGAATAGCTTGTTATCATCTAATTTGTTGCATGCTTAAATCAAAGCATCTCAGAGGGAAAAATGAAATATGCTTCACCTCACATGATCAAAAGTTGTTATTCTAACCACACACAAAAATCCTTATTGCAAGATAGCTTACAGTAGTCAAGAAGAAACCTAGCATAGGCAGGACTTATGTTATGTTTACAGTTTTTCATTTACATAAAATGGTTGTTGTGGGTCCATTGATAGAGGATCAGGTGAGTATCAGCTTGTCTGCTATGGCATTTTTTTTTTCAGAGTCAAATTCAAGAATGCGGCTGTGATATCACTAAATCATGTTGGTGCACTTGAAATTCGCTAACCTGTTGTTTATGAAGTTTATTAAACATGATAAATTTGGTCCATAAAACGGATTTTGAGCGAAGAGAAAAATCTATTTTTGGGTGAGATAGCCATGTCGTCCTGATGGAAGGTTCCTTCAGTAGCTTCCTAAGGGTATATATGACTACAGTAGATATTCCCAGAGAATTCAAGTAAAGGTTTCACAGAATTCTAACTTCTGGCGCGAGTACCCATAAGGTTTCCCTTTAGGATATCGTATAATAACAGGGGACGTATTCTTGACATGCCACATAGCTATATGCAATCCACATAGTGTTTACGCTTCGAGGGGGAATAGTGGCAAGTTATAGGAGGAGCCGTTACAAAGTTCTCCTCCTCCGTTTCTGTTTTGGTACTCGGCGACGTCAACATCCGGTCGCCATGTTGGCCACCATCTTGGATGACGCCGCCGTAGCTTGCCTTTGTCATTCCTTCCGGCGTTTATGCCAGCCTCCATGATACAATAAGATAGGGAGGGGCCTGTTAAGGCTGAATAGAGAACAAGGGCGGGTCTATCAGGACGACATGGCTATCTCACCGAAAATAGATTTTTCGCTTCGCTCAAAATCCGTTTTTTGGGCTCAAGCCATGTCGTCCTGATGGAAGTGTACCAGAGAATTGATGTATCGGGGATTTTTCCCCTTTTTTTGTAGTGCCTTTCGACTTCTAAACAATATTCCTTTGGTCTGATGACCACAGAGACCTGTGGCATATCCGTTACATGCCACTTCAGATAAGCATATACCATATTACTGCTTCCTGCCCCCCCGGCGGGGAAGTCCTAATTGGACAGAAGGAACATCTTGAAGTTGCTTGATAAAGGAACTCACCTAGTTTCGGAGATACCTGCCGGTCCAAGGGCCAGATAGAGAAGGTAAGTATAATCATGTTAGAACAAGTTACCTTAATCTAGTTGAGTTTGCATCAGGAGATCAAAATTATAACATTGTTCATAATAATATAAAAAATAAAAGGGTAATAAAATTCTGTAACAGTGTTTTATTTCATGGGAGAGAGAGGTCGACATGAGACGCACAGGGTAACCTAATACTCTTTTATTCATTAAAATCAAATTAGCATGAAATAAGCAGAATTTTAAAATAAGCAATGCAATTAAAAACATAGACTAATGACATCAAAAGAAGGGTGTGGAATCTGAAAAGGAAAACTTGCCATCACACACATAGTTCAAGAGGAACTATAAAGTCATTCTAGAAAGTCTTATATACACTTAATGTTAAAACATGTGGCACACGTGTTACTGTCTATGTTACTTCACCTTTGTAGAAGAACAGTCTTCAGTGTCACTAGGTGGCACTTAAAATCACTATGTTTCGCACTGGGGTCAACACAAGCACCCATGGAGTTAGAGTCCCGAATAACTCACTGTTCTACGCAGCACTAAGCAGCAGGTTTTAACACACTAAATGCTGCCAACACATAGCATCTCAACTTTTGCACCTGCTTTGCTTAGTGTTTGAAAAATACTCTTGAGGATTGCCAGCCCGTGAAAGAGCGAAGACTCTCGAAGTCCATCGACTGGAAGAAATTCTGGTAAAAGGCGACTTTCCTGGGATCATGACCTGCAGGTGTACTGTCGGGATCCGCTCTGCGAAAAAAGTAGGTGATCTTCGCCCTTAGTTGTTTGATTGACAAATCAGACCCTGATGTTTCTCTTTTAAAGAGGTGTCCTCAGCCAAAGTCTGAAGTTCTTCGAAGATAGACCTTTAGACTCTCCACTGGGCATAGAGAGACATCTTCCTTCAGAGGGCAGATTCTCCAGGGGCCCCACCGTTTGGTGGGAAGCTCGTTCTTGGCGAGAAACGTTGGGTCAGAGAAGAGGGTAAGTTCATCTGTGTCAGCAAACTGTATCTGGCCCTCTTCTCTTGATAAAGCCACAATCTCACTGACTCGGGCTCCTGAGGCGAGAGTAAAAAGGAAAATTACTTTTTGAGTCAACTCTTTCAGAGGGCAAGACTCGTTGTCCAGACTTGAGGCAAAATGGAGCAGTTTGTCGAGAGACCAGGAGATTGGTCTCGGTGGAGGTGCAGGACGGAGTCTAGCACATGCCTTTGGCAGCTTGTTAAAGATGTCGTCGGACAGGTTGATCTGAAAGGCATAAGTAGTGGTCTTGTCAAGGCCGATTTGCCGGTAGAAATCGTGTTGGCTGGCAAGCCCTGTCCATGAAGGTGAATAAAGAAGGACAGACAGAAATCTATAGAGATTTCTATAGGATTTTTAGCCTTGACGAAGGACACCCCTTTTTTCTGGGAAGACTCATATTGCCTTCTGGTAGATTTAGTTTTGTATTCCTCTAGGAAATCCAAACTTTTCTTTGAAATCCCAAACCTCTTCTTAACGGCTAGGGAGAGAAAATCATGAGATGTAGGTCTCGGGTTTTCCTTGATGGAGCGAAGACAGTCGACTTCTGAACTTGCTGGGATAGAACTGGGTACGGCAGGGGAATTATATTGGGTTGTAACTCCAGGATTAGAGGGAACTAGTTGCTCCGGGGCCACTTGGGTGCCACTAGGGCTGCTGTTCCTTGGAAGGTTCTAAGCTTGGTGAGGACTTTCAGCAGAGGGTTGGGTGGATGGAGCAGATGAATCTTGGACCATCTATTCCGGTCCAGGGACATGGCGTCCACTGCTTCCGCTCTGGGGTCCTCGTAAAGGGCCACGAAACAAGGAAGTTGTTTGTTGTCGCTCGTTGCAAAGAGGTCGATCTGCAGTTCCGGGACTTGGTGAGAGATGAAGGAGAATGAGTCTGCGTCTAGGGACCATTCTGACTCTATCGGGGCTGTCTTTTATCGGGGTTGTCCGCCGTCACGTTGCGGAATTCTTGAATGTGAACTGCTGAGACGTGCCATCTCTTCTTGTCCGCTAGGCGGAAGATGGGCAGTAACACTTGGTTGAGTTGGGGTGATCTTGAGCCCTGACGGTTGAGACATCTGACCACAACGGCGCTGTCCAAAGTTAGATGGATGTGGGACTAGGGTCGTGGAGACAGCCTCTTCAGAGAAAGAAAGACCGCCATGGCCTCCTAGAAGTTGATGTGGAACGTCTTGAATAGGGGAGACTATTTTCCTCGAACTTGTCGTTGAGGGGAGTGACCCCCCCATCCTTCTAGCGATGCATCCGTGTGGATAACGACCAACGGAGGTGGTGGTTGAAGGGGGACTGATCTCTTTAGGTTCTTTGCCTCCGACCATGGCTTTAGGAGTGAATGAAGCCTGGTTGGTAGAGGTCTCTTGAGATCTCTTCGAGCGATGGATGCTTATCTTTTCCAGACTCCCGATGCATCCTTTAGCTGTGCTCGTAGCACTGGTCTGTCACTGAAGCGAACTAGAGGGAGCCGAGCACCTGCACCTGTTGACGTCTTGAAATCCGTTTGGATTTTAGGAGTCTCTTGACTGATCCTGCTATTTCCTTCCTTTTCTTCGGAGGGATAGAAAGACGGTGTGACTGAAGGTTCCAATGAATTCCTAGCCATTGAAACTTCTGAGCTGGAGAGAGTCGAGACTTCTTGGTGTTGATTTTGAAACCCAGATGTTCCAGGAATTGGGTCACTTTTCCTGAAGCTTGCAAGCATTCTTCTGAAGATGCGACCCATACCAGCCAATCGTCCAGGTAAGCCATCACTGGGAGGCCTTGAAGAAGTAGCTGTTGGACGATCGTTTCTGCGAGCTTTGTGAAGATCCTTGGAGCTATGTTGAGTCCGAAGGGCATGGCTCTGAAGGTGTATTGCCGTCTTAGAAGCCTGAATCCTAGGTAGGAGGAGGCCTGGCGATTCATTGGAATGTACCAGTAGGCGTCCGCCAAGTCTATCGAGACTGTGAATGCCTTTTGGGGCAGTAGGGTTCTGATGTGCTGCAGAGCTAGCATCCTGAATTTGTTATTCATGATGAACTTGTTGAGAGGGGACAAGTTCAGAATGACTCTGAGTCCTTCTTGGAAACGGAAAACAGTCTTCCCTGGAACCTGGTGGACTTTACCCTCTTGATCAAAAGTTGTTGGACGTATTCTTCCAGGACGGGGGGGGGGGGGGGGTGTTGAAAGAATTGATGGAAGGTTGGAGGTGGTGTTACCCAACTCCACCCTAGTCCGTTCTTGGTGATGCTGTGAGCCCAAGAATCGAAGGTCCAACGATCCTGGAAGAGGTGGAGTCTTCCTCCCACTGGAAGCATTTCATTGCTTCTGGTTTCTCGAGGGTTTGCCACCTCGGCCGCCTGCTCCCCTCTCTCCTCTCCCTCTGGAAGGGCATCGAGAGGAGTCTCTGCTGGAGCCTCTACCTTTGGGATGAAAGGTAGTTGACTATTTCGTAAGCAGATGTGAAGACTGGTGACAGCCACCACCAGCAGAGGGACCAACTGAAAGGTCTGTTGGGGCTGGGCCACCAACTGGGGAGTAGCGTGTACCGGAAACTGGCGCTTAGCCTGTCGCTACTGGGGCCTAGGCTTGGTAGACTTCTTTTTAGGTTGAGGGCCCTCATCCTGAGTAGATTTCCTCTTTCTAGACATGCCCCACTTGTTGAGAAGGTTCCAGTTCTCGGTGGCAGCTCTGTCTACAATCTCTTTCACGAGATCATTGGGGAAGAGGTCTTTCTCCCAAATGTTGGAGGAGATCAGTTTCCGTGGTTCATGTTTGACGGCAGCGTCCACAATCCCTAATTCTCTACAGGCTCTTTGAGCCCTGATGAAGCTGTAAAAATCTTTTGTCAGGGTGGCGAGATGGGTCTTAGTTAAGACCATAAACATGTCTGGGGTCCGAGTGTCCCCGGCCATTATCTCCAATTGCACTTGGAGAGAAAGTGAGGCGGCCAGTCTCTCTTTCGTATCTAGCTCCCGACACAGAAGGTATTCGGAGAGCTTGGGGAGGTTCTCGTTAAACTAACGTCCTGCTACGTCAGCCTCCAACTTTCCTACCGAGCAAGTTAACTGGATGTCTTTCCAGTTCTTGCCGTCAGGAGGTAGGGTGAGGGAGAGGGGCCTACATTCCTCCAATGTAGGGCAAGGTTTCCCTTCCTCCACCACTTTCAACACTGCCAGCAAGGACTTTTCAGCAAAGGGGAAGAGCATGGTGGCAGGAGCAAGAAAGGATGGGTGTTTCTTGCTAAGGTGCCGGCCCTTAGCAAGAAACACCCATCCTTGCTCTTAAGGTTGCCAGCCAAAAGAGATTGAGCCTTGGTGTGGTCAAAGACTAGGACCTCCTTAGGCTCAGTTTCCTCCTTGGAAGCTGGCTCGGACTTGATACGGATATAACAGTCCAGATACGATTCAAAGCTAGGCCAAAACTTCACCTCTTCAAGGGGGACGGCGCCTAGCTTGTCACTGACGAAGATTCGTCCACTTGTAATTGGAATCACCTTGGCATGCCTCCAGGGGTTGGTCACTGAGCAAGGGGAAAGATCCTTGACGTTGATCTTCTTGACCGATTGCTCCGACAGACGGAGAATCTCCCTCTTGAGGTCATCTTGTCCTTTTCGGAACCTCTCATCCAGAAGGGCCATTAGGGCCCAGAGACTGTCCTGGTTCTCCAGTAACGACGGAGTAGGAGTAGGAATAGAAGAGGTAAAGGGGATTGGTTCCATTACAGCAACGGAAGTAACAGAGGGGGCGCGGGCTACTTAGCCCTCAGAGTCTGAAGCCTCCACATGCTCCTCCTCTTCTTGACCGTTGGCCATCAGGGTCCTTTCGGTGGTGTTTGACACTTCTGACATCCGTTCCACCTTGTCAAGATGGAATTCTTGCAGTGCGTCCGATACATCAGGTTCGACCGTCAGCTGGACGCAGGAGATCTCGGCCTTGGGGATGACAGCATCCACAGATGCCTTTGGGAAGAGCAAAGCTCTCATCTTCTCACTCGGGAGATAGGGGCCCGTGGCGTTCTTTTGGAAACCACGCACCCATTTGCACAGTTTCTCTCGGGCAACGTCCCCGGCCTTCTCAGAGGGAGGGGCCTCAAACGCCTCGTGGAGCAGGTCCTTGCGGACGGTGCAGACCTGCGGGTCCCAATACCGGAGAATACCCTTGGTGATGGAACAGCTGGGGTGGGTTCGATACACCAGGTTGCTGTAGAAGTCCAGGCGCCGAACGCTGCAGAAGGCGCTCTCACACCGGATATACTCCTCCGGTAAAAGAAAGGGGGAATGAGTCTGCGGAAGTCATATACAATGACTTAAAGTAAAGACTTAAAGTAATCTTAGATTAGCATTAGAGTTTTATAAATGAATATAAGATTCCTTTTCATGTGTAAGCTTAGGATAGGTAAGCTGGACAAGAAGCAGAAAAGACACATACATGTGCATCCCGCCCAGCCAATTGCTGCGACCCCACACCAAAACTAATTCTAAGGGCTCTTAAAGAGCCTAAGAGATAGAAGGGATATCCATAATGGATAAAGCACAGCTTAGACTTCCTCTGGAGAATTAGTCATGGTGGGGGGGAGGAAACTGAATTCATTCAGTTTAGGATAAAAGGGAGAGAAATGGTCCCTCCCTTTTCAGATGGGTCCCGGCAAGGGACTGCTCATGAATGCACAGAGTATGCTGGAAATATTTTTACTGCATAACTATACATCATAGTTTTCTGTCTAGGGTAAGTACTGTACCATAGATGATTGGCTACCATATATAGCTATACAATAGTCACTGCTGGCAGAAGGCCGGCAGGGGAGAGGTGACCGTCCACTGAGGTAATATGATTAGGTGTCACCGTCAGCGAGGCGGAATGCTGGAAACGCGCTGTGCGCTGGCGAATCTCCATCGAGGGTGGGAACCCTTCCCTGTCATCAGTCTATATGGCAGAGAGAATAGGAGCTTCTGGATGATGGCAGATCGCCGGCACGTCGGTGGCCCCCGGCAGTCGGCAAGCGACCGGCGAAGGTATTCCAGCACTGGCGTCAATCAATGAGACAGTGCACTGGCACTGATAGGTAGAGAGAAAGGGCAGGGGAAGAGGGAGGGAAGGGTAGTTCGTTACCCTGACCTCATCTTCCCCTGGAAGGAGTGTTCAAATGAAAGAGAGGGGGCAATCTTTCATCTAGCCGCAACGGAGCCGGCACTTGGCAAGAATTGCGGATGACGGCCCAAGGGAGTGCCGAAGAACACTCTAAGATAGGGAGGTCCCACGCCAATTAACCGATTCGCTTAGGCTATCCCATAGTTCGACTTTATGCGGGACCAAGCCGAACCCATAACCTGCCCGCACACGGTGGAGTTGTTGGACGGCGGCCAGGGATGTGATGGCTAGGCCAACACAAAAGTAGTTGTGGGGGGGGGGGGGTCCTGAGGGGGAGTGTGGGGGGAGGCTAGCCTTCACCAACACTCCAGTGTGGGTCTGTTCCAGAACCAGCCCCATCCCAGGTGTAGAAGATTTCATTCTCCAGCCTAGGGTAGGTTAGTTCAGAGAAGGTACAGCACTAGTGTACTGTCCTAAACTATAAAGAAACAGAAACCCCCTGGCTTGCCTAACCTAGGCTAGGGAAGCGAGTCCCGAACCAGGGAAGGCAGGTGTTGGACAAATCCCTAGGCCATAGGGAGGAAAGGCTCGAAACCCTACCAAGTGTGGACTAGGGGGAAAGGCAGAGCCCTTCCACCTTCGCTGACCAGCAGGGCCCCAAAAGGAGAGTTCATTCACCTAGAGGGGGAGCTGGGGGCAAACGTTTGGTACTCTGAGGTTCTGTCCCAAACTCAAAGCTCATGTGCTATGGCTAGGAGTGGGGAAAGAAAATCCCAGCCTAACCCTACCCGAATGCGATTCGAGGTAAGGAGGGCTAGGATGTAGCCTAGGCTACCTCAAAGGGAGGAGATACCTTGGTTAAAGTAACTGGTGAGGATAGGAAGTATACCACGGCCCTGCTTTAGGTTAGGGGCAAGGGGGTCGACTACCAAGATCACCGAAACCCTTAGTATACTTCCTCGAAGGTGAAAATATATGTGCAATCACTGAATCTTATATATATAAATGCCTAAAATCTTAATTCCAAAAATTAACACTAGGAACATGCATAAAAATAAACAAAAACCACCTAGGCTATCGAGTCTAGGGGCTAGGCTACAACAGTAGCATACGAATCGGCTACCTATGCTCGCCGAAAATGGATACTATCGGCATAATATAACTAATTCCTAGCAATGAAGACTAAATAATTAATGATGATAATTAGTTATATGACCGGGTATGGTTGTTCTGGCTAACTAAATAAAGCATGCGAGGCGAACAACAGCGTCCAACATGACGCCTCCGGTCAAGGCACAGCTCCGCCACAAAACACGGTATTTTAAGAGAAATAAGCGTTACTTTACGGCTATAGCTTATTTATACAATACAAGAATATGGTACTCAACTTTCCAGAAAGCGAGGCTGAAGATTGCGACATACTGGATCACTTAGCAAAAAACTGGGAAAAGCACCTTGTCATATATGCTACGTGTAAAGGAATGACAATGATGCGCTACGGCGTCGTCATCCAAGATGGCGGCCAACATGGCGACCTGATGTTGACGTTGCCGAATACCAAAACAGTAACGGAGGAGGAGAACTTTGTAACGGCTCCTCCTATACCTTGTCACTATTCCCCCTCGAAGCGTAAACGCTATGTGGGTTGCAGATAGCTATATAGCGTGTCAAGCATACATCCCCTGTTATTATATGATATCCTAAAGGGAAACCTTATGGGTACCCGTGCCAGAAGTTAGAATTCTGTGAAACCTTTAGTTTAATTCTCTTGAAATATCTACTGTAGTCATATATATCCTTAGGAAGCTACTGAAGGAACCTTCCATAAGGACGACATGGCTTGAGCCCAAAAATTTATATATATATATATATATATATATATATATATATATATATATATATATATATATATATATATATATATATATATATATATATATACACACACAAACACACACACACACACACACACATATATATATATATATATATATATATATATATATATATATATATATATATATATATATATATATATATGTGTGTGTATAGATAGATAGATTGATAGATAGATAGATAGATAATGCAAATAGATGTGAAAATGTGGTCGAAAAGGCACAAATTTTCAGATGTTGAATGCAAATATTGATGTTGTTTTATTTGCCAAGGCCTCATATGAAAACTCGAACATAGGAGAAAAACAGAAATAGATTTTCTAGTGCAACAGTACAGACAAATTAATTACTGGTGATCTCCAAAGAATAAACAGCATTATTGAAACTAGCATTAGAAGGCATGACACCTTTCTCTTAGATTTAAGAGAGAAGCCAGATGATGATCCATGTTTTTTTAATAATCTATCACAGCCCATGTATTTCCACATATGCATCTAAAAGTCACATTCAAAGAGTATTGAAACGGAAGAGATCAAGTGACCCATATAAAGAAAAACCAAAAAGAAAAAAAAAAAAAATACGATCTGAATTCAGGCCATTTCAGTTTAGATGACATTATCTTATCGGTGGTTGTGGGTGTTTCCCAAAATTCCAAGACATCCAAATCGATCGAGGAATGTAATTTAATATCAAATCAAGGAAATAAAAGTGAGGCTTCTAGAAATATAAAAAAAAAATAAAATAAAAATGGGGGTTGGGGAAATCGATTCAGAAGCTCAAGAAGTGTCGATGATAATACTGTACAGTGTCCCTGACTTACATGTAACAAATGCCTAATACCATGAGGACTGTTTTAAGAAGTTTACTTCAAAGCGCAATATTTCTGCTGTATCACATTCATCAATGAAACTTGAACAAGTAAGCCCAGATGATCTTGCATCTATACATATAACCGGAATGATAAGAGACAATCCTTCTAGGTTATGAAAGTCTACAAAAATATTTGACTTTAATCAAGAGTGACTCAACTTCCGCTGCTCCTGAATTGCCTCAGGGTAATAAAGCCTGCCACAATCGAAAAGAAAGAGCTACACTGATGCATATATTGGGGGAAAATTTTGGTAAAAGTCTTATTTTGCTACAAGTGAAAGGATTTGCTATTAAGCTCTGCTTTTGGAAACTGTTGCCAGAATTCTAAAAGTTAGTTGAGGCAAATGATGATGATCTGTCAGATAATTAGGAAATCTCTGTAAATCGATTTCCAAGGCAACATAAGTTCTTTTTTCAAAGAAATTCAACAAGACAACACTGGGGTTGGCACTCAAAATACATAATTTTTCTGGATCTAGAGAAACTATTGATATAACACGATATTGGTTTTTACTCAAGTTATGAGGAAGTCAGATGATTCGGAAAAACGCCTTATTCACCTGTGTGGGAGGAGTCTTGTTTCAGGAACTCTTATCTGGAAATGGACTGATTAGTGTTTGATGTGATAAATCTTATTTAAATATGTTCACTCCAAATGGCACGTGGGAAACCCATTCTATTTCAAGTACAATTTATGCAACATAGCAGAGGTATGATTATGATCACTTAATTATTCTCATGTTCATCTTCTGGGTTAATTGATGACCTTTGGTGTGCATTAGGTTCATTGTTGTTACCTTTTCTATTATATTAATTCTATAGATATTAAAGTAACATATGAGAAGCCGGGAGAGAAGTGTTTAGACTTGCTGGCCACCCATGAGCTCTCTGGATGTGACAGTGTTTCATAACCCTTTGGCAAAGGAAAGGTATTTGCCATAAACTTTGTTTCCATTTCCATAGTAATCCTCAAGCTATTTGCAAGTCCCCCGCCTCCTGAAAAAGTATGGATTAAAGAAGGTCTCTGCTCCATATCGTGCTTATGTGGAGGAACAGCGCCAACATCTTTTTCAAATCTGAGATATTCAATAATCATTAAGAAGAAAGAACCGCCCAAAGTAAAGAGTCGCCTACCAACAGATGATGATTTAGTTCAACATAATCAAACGTGCTCTTCTTCAGGCTCTAATTTGGAGGGCAGCAGAATAGATAGTACCCCCAGATACTGATATAACTCCTGTTACTATTACTTCAACAATTACACCACCTTCAGTTCTGCAAAGTATTTCTTGCAACTGCAAATCATCACACCCATGTTCAAGCCAAAGATGTAATTACCTTGTAAGTGCCCTGTCCTGTACTTCATACTATATGTGTGGTGCTGTTGACAGGTGTGCAAATAAACATACAAAATCCATGAAGTACTGCAGTCAGTTTGAGGACTACAACGAGGTCATTAAAATAAGGAAATAAATAAACTACAGAAGTAGTGAACCATCAAAATAAAACATTTAAAGAACAATAACAGCATTTGTATAGTATATACAGTATCTTTCGCTCATTTGTAAATTATAAAAACTTGAAAAAAGCAAGGAAAAGAGAAAGAGGATAGTAATGCGTGCATGAATGTACCATTAAGCAAGAGAACTCTACCCCAAGAGTGTGGAAGACCATAGTATAGAGGGTATGGCAATACCCAAGACTAGAGAACAATGGTTCGATTTTGGAGTGTCCTTCTCCTAGAAGAGCTGCTTACCATACCTTAAGAGTCTTTTCTACCCTTACTAAAAGGAAAGTAGGCACTGAAAAATAAATACAGTGCAGTAGTTAACCCCTAGAGCAAAGCAGAATTGTTTGGTAATATAAATGATGGGGAATCGAATGTGGTACTGTCTGGCCAGTCAAAGAACCATTATCTCTCTAGTGGTAATATCTCACCAGGTGGCTGGAGTATAAATTACTGAATACAAATTATGTGAATAACACTGCATGTACATAACCTCTTTTACCATGTGTATACTGCATTTACCAATATATATTGAGTGCTTGGAATGTGCCAATTTTGCTATTAGAAGAGCAACAGCCTTCAAGTACCTTTTTATTGGTGAACCGATTCATAATAAAATTCTTATTTTGTTTGGCGAATAAAAATTTTCCTCAATGATGTCAAGGTGACACTCAGTGAATTCTATAAATATAGGTTCTGGAGGATTATTTTATGAAAAGGAATTGTAATCATGCAGTTTGTCTCCTTGACTACAGGCTTGCCTTTCCATGTAAGCCCTGCTTCTAGGTAGAGACAGACATCTCTAGATGCGAAAGTTTCCTTATACGAAAAACGTATTTTACAAAACGAAATGTGAAGACTTTTCCACCTCATATTACGAAAAAATAATCAAGATACGAAACAAAATACACGCAGCCACATGTTTATTTGACCTTAAACTTGCCACCATCATCCTTCTCTCCTATTGGTTTGCATCTTTCCCATTCTACATCTACCAGCGTCCCTCGACCATTCGTGAAATGCATTCCCTATCATTCAGATTGAATTCGTGTTGGCGATTTCAATTTCATACTTATAGATTTCGTGTTGCTTTTTTTTCAGCCTTTAATTCTAAAGCCATGGTACCCAAGAATGTTGCTATTGTTCAAGGAAAGAAGAAGAGGATGCTTTCTATGGAGATGAAGCTGGAGATGATCAAGAAGTATGAGAGGGCATGTGGTTCAGTGTGACTGTAAAGGAAGGAGTATGGCTGAAATTCCTGAACGATAGGCACCATCCTTAAGCAGAAGGAAACCATCAAAGTAGAAGCACCTTCTAAGGGTGTGCCTGTCTTTTCCAGTAAGAGGAGCCACGTCCATGATGAGATGGAGAGAAATCTTCTCTTCTTGATTAAAGACTAAGAAATTGCTGGAGACATGATCATTGAGCTGCCACAAGGTTAGCACTATTTTTGGTGATTTTGTGCATGGTCAGGCCGAAGATGGTGCAGGAGAAGAGACATCACAGCAGGTACCCTAAAGTTCATGCAGGTGGTTTGAAAAATTCAGGAGACAGACCTGCGATCATTCATTGGTGCGGCATGGGAGGCTGCCATCTTAAACACGAGTGGTCAAAGCTTTTGTTAAGAAATTCGATGAAATACTCTCCAGGAAGGCTAGATTCAATAGCAAGTCTTCAACTGTGATAAAACTGGGCTCTTTTAGAAATAAAGGTCACGTAAAACCTACCTCATGACAAAAGAGAAAAAACTAGCTAAGCATAAGGCTATGAAGGAAAGGCTTACCCTTGCACTCTATGCCAATGTCATTGTGGATGGTAAGGTTAAATCCCTACGCGTGTATTATTTAGAGAGTCCTCGAGCCTTCAAGTCACACAAAGTGTTAAAGAAGAAGCTCCTGGTGATGTGGAGGGCTAAAGCAAAAGTCTTGGTAATGAGACAGTTTTTCGCAGAGTGGGCAGACCTCTGTTACGGACCGACTGTTGAAAATCATTTGTAAGAGAACCACCTCCCTCTGAAGTGTCAGCTGGTGTTGGACAACGCCACTTCTCACCCTCCTGGCCTCGAGGATGATATCCTCCTAGAATATTCATTCATCAAGGTATTCTTCCTTCCACCTAACACCTCCCCTCTCCTCCAGCCCATTAGTCAGCAAGTCATTTCGAATTTCAGGAGGTTCTATGAGATGTTTCAAAATCACTGACAGCATTTCAATATCGTGTTATGCCTCAGACTCAACAATTAAGCTTGGCAGGAGGTTTTGAGGCACACTTTAAACTCTCCGTTGAAGAAACTGTGATCTGATGCCATCTCTGCACGATACTTCGAGGTTCTGATGTAGGCCTAGCTGAAGGTGAAGTCGAAACCGTTGACGATAATGAACCTGTCCTGCAACCTGAGGCTGAAGAAATCTTTTCACTCGGGAAGTCCATGGGTCTGGTCGTCAATGAGGACGACATTAATGAACTTTTCAAGGAGCACTAAGAGGGGCTTAGGACAGACGACCTGAAGGAGTTGGAGGCCATGTAACTGAATGTTTTTCAGGATCAGTTCTGTGGCAGGTAGGAGGAGGAGGATAAAGATACGACTACGGCAATGGCAGAAATTAAGGAGATGCTATCTTCATATAAAAAATTGTCAGATTTTATAGAAAAGAAGCACCTCAAAAGGGTTCACACAGGTCGTCTTCTTACTCAGTTCAATGACATTTGCCTGAATAATTTCAGAAACATTTTAAAAAGTAGGCAGATACAAGCTTCATTGGATCATCATTTACAGGTATTAACGGTTAGGTTCGGTACATTGAATGATTCAAATGTGTTTGTCTCTATTTCATTCTAGTTTTAACGTTATTTTAAAATTTAATGTGGCATTTTTATAGTGATTGAAACGAATTAGACGATTTACATGTAAAACACAACTCATCATATGAATAAATCATGTTACGAAAGTCACTCCAGAATGAACTAATTTTGTATCTTGGGGTATTATCGTAGGTATTATCTTAGCTAGTTCACAAGTTCACCCCTTGATGTGATTCCTGTTTCTGGCCTAGGATACAGGTCCACCTTTCGATATGATTCCTGCTTTTTTAGGCCTTATAATAAAATAGCCTACAAGCTCACCCTTCGACAGCAACTCTGTTTTCAGCCACTGTTTAAGATAATTTACTGGCTTACCCTTTGATGTGAGCTGCTTCTAAGCCTAGTAACAGATAGCCTGTGGGAACATTCTTCGATGTAATCTCTGTTGCAAGTCCTTTTCTAAATTATTATTATTATTACTATTATTATTATTATTACTAGCTAAGCTACAATCCTAGTTGGGAAAAAAATTGCTATAAGCCTAAGGGGTCTAACAGCAAAAATAGCCAAGTGAGGAAAGGAAACAAGGAAATAAATAAATGATATAAGAAATAATGAACAAATAAAATGAGAAATTTAAAAAAAACAGTAACAACATCAAACGTATGTTTCATATTTAGACTATAAAACGGATTTTGAGCGAAATGATAAATCGATTTTTGGTGAGATAGCCATGTCGTCCTGATGGAAGGCTCCTTCAGTAGCTTCCTAAGGGTATATATGACTACAGTAGATATTCCCAGAGAATTCAACTAAAGGTATCACAGAATTCTAACTTCTGGCGCGAGTACCCATAAAGTTTCCCTTTAGGATATCGTATAATAACAGGGGACGTATGCTTGACACGCCACAAAGCTATCTGCACCCCACATAGCGTTTATGCTTCGAGGGGGAATAGTGGCAAGTTATAGGAGGAGCCGTTACAAAGATCTCCTCATCCATTACTGTTCTGGTACTCGGCGACGTCAACATCCGGTCGCCATGTTGGCCACCATCTTGGGTGACGCCGCCGTAGCTTGCCATTGTCATTCCTTTCGGCGTTTATACCAGCCTCCATGATACAATTAGATTGGGAGGGGCCTGTCATGGCCGAATAGAGAACAAGGGCGGGTCCATCAGGACAACATGGCTATCTCACCCAAAAATAGATTTTTCGCCTCGCTCAAAACCCGTTTTTTGGGCTCAAGCCATGTCGTTATTATGGAAGTGTACCAGCTAATTAATGTATCGTAGATTTTTCTCCTTTTTTGTAGTTCCTTTCGACTTCTAAACAATATTCCTTTGGTCTGATGACCGCAGAGACCTGTGGCATATCCGTTACATGCCACTTCAGATAAGCCTATACCATATTACTGCTTCCTGCCACCCTGGCGGGGAAGTCCTAATTGGACAGAAGGAACATCTTGAAGTTGCTTGATAGAGGAACTCACCTAGTCTCGGAGATACCTGCCGGTCCCAGGGCCAGATAGAGAAGGTAAGTATACTCATGTTGAAACAAGTTACCTTAATCTAGATGAGTTTGCATCAAGAGAACAAAATTGTAACATTGTTCATAATATTATAAAAAAATAAAAGGGTAATAAAATTCTGTAACAGTGTTTTATTTCATGAGAGAGAGAGGTTGAAATGAGACGCACAGGGTAACCAAATACTCTTTTATTCATTAAAACAGAATTAGCATGAAATAAGCAGATTTTTAAAATGAGCAATGCAATTAAAAACTTAGACTAAAGACTTCAAAAGAAGTGGGTGTGGAATCTGAAAAGGAAAACTCGCCATTACACACATAAGTTCCAGAGGAACTATAAAGTATTTCTAGAAAGTCTTATATACACTACATGTTAAAACATGTGGCACACATGTTACTGTCTATGTTACTTCACCTTTGTAGAAGAACAGTCTTTAGTGTCACTAGGTGGCACTTAAAATACCTATGTTTCGCACTAGGGTCAACACAGGCACCCGTGGAGTTAGAGTCCCGAATAACTCACTCTTCTACGCAGCACTAAGCAGCAGGTTTTAGCACACTACCTGCTGCCACCACATAGCGCCTCAACTCCTTCACCTGCTTTGTGTAGTGTTTGAAAAACACTCTCTAGGATTTCCAGCCTGTGAAAGAGCGAAGACTCTCGAAGTCCATCGACTGGAAGAAATTTAGGGAAAAGGCGACTTTCCTGGGATCATGACCTGCAGGTGTATTGTCAGGATCCGCTCTGCGAATAAAGTAGGTGATCTTCGCCCTTAGTTGTTTGAGTGACAAATCAGACCCCGATGTTTCTCTTTTAAAGAGCTGTCCTCTGCCAGAGTGTGAAGTTCTTCGAAGATAGACCTTTAGACTCTCCACTGGGCATAGAGAGACATCTTCCTTCAGAGGGTAGATTCTCCAGGGGCCCCACCGTTTGGTGGGAAGCTCATTCTTGGCGAGAAATGTTGGGTCAGGGAAGAGGGTGAGTTCGCCTGTCTCAGCGAACTGTATCTGGCCCTCTTCTCTAGATAAGGCCACAATTTCACTGACTCAGGCTCCCGAGGCGAGAGTAAAAAGGAAAATTACTTTTTGAGTCAAATCTTTCAGAGGACAAGACTCATTGGACTCAAATGGAGCACCTTATCAAGAGACCAGGAGATGGGACTCGGTGGAGGTGCAGGACGGAGTATAGCACATGCCTTTGGCAGCTTGTTAAAGATGTTGTTGGACAGGTCTATCTGGAAGGCATAAAGTAATGGTCTTGTCAAGGCCGATTTGCAAGTGGAAATTGTGCTGGCTGCCAAGCCTTGTCCATGAAGGTGGATAAAGAAGGACAGACAAAAGTCTATAGAGATTTCTGTAGGATTTTTAGCCTTGACGAAGGACACCCCTTTCTTCCAGGATGACTCGTATTGCCTTCTGGTATATTTAGTTTTGTATTCCTCTAGGGAGTCCAAACTTTTCTTCGAAATCCCAAACCTCTTCTTAACAGCTAGGGAGAGAAAATCATGAGATGTAGGTCTCGGGTTTTCCTTGATGAAGTGAAGACAGTCGACTTCTGAACTTGCTGGGATAGAACTGGGTCCGGCAGGGGAATTATCTTGGATTGTAACTCCAGGATTAGAAGGAACCAGTTGCTCCGGGGTCACTTGGGTTCCACTAGGGCTGCTGTTTCTTGGAAGGTTCTAAGCTTGGTGAGGACTTTCAGCAGAAGGTTGGGTGGAGGGAACAGGTAAATCTTGTACCATCTGTTCCAGTCCAGGGATATGGCGTCCACTGCTTCCGCTCTGGGGTCCTCGTAAGGGGCCATGTAACGAGGAAATTGTTTGTTGTCACTTGTCGCGAAGAGGTCGATCTGTAGTTCCGGGACTTGGTGAGAGATGAAGGAGAATGAGTCTGCGTCTAGGGACCATTCTGACTATCGGGTTTGTCCTTGACAGAGCATCCGCCGTCATGTTGTGGAAGCCTTGAAGGTGAACTGCTGAGAGGTGCCATCTCTCCTTGTCCGCTAGGTGGAATATGGGCAGTAACACTTGGTTGAGTTGGGGCGATCTTGAGCCCTGACGGTTGAGACATCTGACCACAACGGTGCTGTCCAAAGTTAGACAGATGTGGGACGAGGGTCGTGGAGACAGCCTCTTCAGAGAAAGAAGGACTTCCATGGCTTCCAAGAAGTTGATATGGAACATCTTGAATAGAGGGGACCATGTTCCTTGAACTTGTCGTTGAGGGGAGTGACCCCTCCATCCTTCTAGCAATGCATCCGTGTGGATAACGACCAACGGAGGTGGTGGTTGAAGGGGGACTGATCTCTTCAGGTTCTTTGCCTCTGACCATGGCTTTAGGAGTGAACGAAGCCTGGTTGGTAGAGGTCTCTTGAGATCTCTTCGAGCGATGGATGCGTATCTTTTCCAGACTCCCGATGCATCCTTCAGCTGTGCTCGTAGCACTGGTCTGTCACTGAAGCGAACTGGAGGGAGCCGAGCACCTGCTCCTGTTGACGTCTTGAAATCCGTTTGGATTTTAGGAGTCTCTTGACAGAGCCTGCTATTTCCTTCCTTTTCTTCGGAGGGATGGAAAGACGGTGTAACTGAAGGTTCCAATGGATTCCTAGCTATTAAAACTTCTGAGCTGGAGAAGGTCGAGACTTCTTGGTGTTGATTTTGAAACTCAGGTGTTCCAGGAATTGAGTCACTTTTCTTGAAGCTTGTAAGCATTCTTCTGTGGATGTGGCCCATACCAGCCAATCGGCCAGGTAAGCCATCACCTGGACGCCTTGAGGGTGTAGCTGTTGGACGATCGTTTCTGCGGGCTTTGTGAAGATCCTTGGAGTTATGTTGAGTCCGAAGGGCATGGCTCTGAAGGTGTATTGCCTTTTTTGATGCCTGAATCATAGGTAGGAGGAGGCCTTGCGATTCATTGAAATGTGTCAGTAGGTGTCCACCATGTGTATCGAGATTGTGAATGACTTTTGGGGCAGTGGGGCTCTGATGTGCTGAAGAGTTAGAATCTTGAATTTTTCGTTCACGATGAACTTGTTGAGAGGGGACAAGTCCAGAATGACTCTGAGTTTGTCGAAGTCCTTCTTGGGAATGCAGAACAGTCTTCCCTGGAACCTGGTGGACTTTACTCTCTTGATCACCTTCTTGTTCAAGAGTTCTTGGACGTATTCTTCCAGGACAGGGGTGGAGTGTTGGAAGAATTGATGGAAGGTTGGAGGTGGTGTTAGCCAAGTCCACCCTAGTCTGTTCTTAATAATGCTGTGAGCCCAAGGATCGAAGGTCCAACAATCCTGGAAGAGGCGGAGTCTTCCTCCTACCGGAAGCATTTCATTGCTTCTGGTTTCCAGAGGGTTCGCCACCTCGTCCGCCTGCTCCCCTCTCTCCTCTCCCTCTGGAAGGGCATCGAGAGGAGTCTCTGCCGGAGGCTCTACCTTTGGGACGAAAGGTAGTTGACTGTCTTTTGTAAGCAGGTATGAAGACTGGTTACTGAGCCACCACCGGCTGAGGGACCAACTAAAAGGTCTGTTGGGGTTGAGCCACCAACTGGTTAGTAGTGGGTGCCGGAAACTGGCGCTTAGCCTGTCGCTGCTGGGGCCTAGGCTTGTTAGACTTCTTCTTAGGTTGGGGGCCCTTATCTTGATTTGATTTACT
Organism: Palaemon carinicauda; assembly: GCF_036898095.1. Lineage (NCBI taxonomy): Eukaryota > Metazoa > Arthropoda > Malacostraca > Decapoda > Palaemonidae > Palaemon > Palaemon carinicauda. The sequence continues at coordinate 19,881,267 of NC_090748.1, read as the reverse complement.
CTTTCTAGACATGCCCCACTTGTTGAGAAGGTTCAAGTTTTCGGTGGTGGCTCCGACTACAATCTCTTTCACGAGATCATTACGGAAGAGGTCTTTCCCCCAAATGTTGGAAAAGATCAGTTCCCGGGGTTCGTGTTTGACGGTAGCATCTGCAAACACGAATTCTCTACAGGCTCTCCAAGCCCTGGTGAAGCTGTAGAAGTCCTTCGTCAGGGTGGCGAGATGGGTCTTAGCTAAGACCATAAACATGTCTGGGGTCTGAGTGTCCCCGGCCATTATCTCCAATTGCACTTGGAAAGAGAGGGAGGCGACCAGTCTCTGTTTCGTATCTAGCACCCGATGCAGAAAGTATTCGGAGAGCTTGGGGAGGTTCTCGTTAAACTGACGTCCTGCTACGTCAGCCTACAACTTTCCTACCGAGAAAGTTAACTGGATGTCTTTCCAGTTCTTGTCGTCAGGAGGTAGGGCGAGGGAGAGGGGCCTAAATACCTCCAATGTAGGGTAAAGTTTCCCTTCCTCCACCACTTTCAACACTGCCAGCATGGACTTTTCAGCAAAGGGGAAGAGCATGGTGGCAGGAGCAAGAAAGGATTGGTGTTTCTTGCTAAGGGCCGGCACCTTAGAGTTGGTGTGGCCCTTGCTCTTAAGGTTGCCGGCCAAAAGAGATTGAGCCTTTGGCGTGGTCAAAGACTATGACTTCCTTAGGCTCGGTTTACTCTTTGGAAGCTGGCTTGGACTTGAGACGAATATAACAGTCTGGATACGACTCAAAGCTAGGCCAAAATCCACCTCTTCAAGGGAGACCGCGCCTAACTTGTCATTGACAAAGATTCATCCACTTGTAATTGGCATGTGCTTGGCATGCCTCCAGGGATTGGTCACTGAGCAAGGGGGAAGATCCTTGACGTTGATCCTCTTGACCGACTGCTTCGACAAATGGAGAATCTCCCTCTTGAGGTCCTCTTGTCCTTTTCGGAACCTCTCATCCAGTAGGGCCACTAGGGCCCGGAGACTGTCCTGGTTCTCCAGTAACGATGGAGTAGGAGTAGGAGTAGAAGCGGTAGAGGGGATCGGTTCCATTACAGCAATGGAAGTAACAGAGGGGGCTCGGGCGACTTCGCCCTCAGAGTTCGGAGCCTCCACATGCTCCTCCTCTTCTTGACCCTCGGCCATTAGGGTCCTTTTGGTGGTGTCGGACACTTCCGACATCCGTTCCACCTTGTCAAGATGGAAGTCTTGCAGTGCGCTCGATAAAGAAGGTTCGACCGTCAGCTGTATGCAGGGGATCTCGGCCTTGGGGATGACAGCTTCCACAGATGCCTTCGAGAAGAGCAAAGCTCTCATCTTCTCGCTCGGGAGATAGGGCCCCGTGGTGTTCTTTTGGAAACCATGCACCCATTTGCACAGTTTCCCTCTGGCAACACCCTTGGCCTTCGCAGAGGGAGGGTCCCCAAACGCCTAGTGGAGCAGGTCCTTGCGGACGGTGCAGACCTGCGAGTCCCAATACCGGAGAGTCCCCTTGGTGATGGAACTGCTGGCGTGGGTTGGGCACGCCAGGTGGCCGTAGAAGTCCGGGCACCGAACGCTGAAGAAGGCGCTCTCACACCGGATATACTCCTGTAAGAGAAAGGGGGAATGAGTCTGCAGAAGTCATATGCAGTGACTTAAAGTAAAGACTTGAAGTAATCTTAGATTAGTATTAATGTTATTTAACTCAATATAAGATTCCTTTTCATGTGAAAGCTTAGGATAAGTAAGCTGGAAACGAAGCAGAAAAGACACATACATGTGCATCCCACCCAGCCAATTGCCACGACCACACACCAACAACTAATTTTAGGGGCTCTTAAAGAGCCTAAGAGATGGAAGGGATATCCATAATGGATTAAGCACAGCTTTGACTTCCTCTGGAGAATTAGTCATGGTGGGGGGCGAGGAACTGAATTCATTCAGTTCATGATAAAAGGGAGAGAAATGGTCCCTCCCTATTCAGATGGGTCCCGGCAAGGGACTGCGCATAGATGCACAGAGTATGCTGGAAATATTTTTACTGCATAACTATACATCATAGTTTTCTGTGTAGGGTAAGTACTGTACCATAGATGTACTGGCTACCTTATATAACTATACAATAGTCACTGCCGGCACAAGGCTGGCAGGGGAGAGGTGACAGTCCACAGAAGTAATATGATCAGGTGGCTCCGGAAGTATGGCGGCATGCCGGAAACGCGCCGGGCGCCGGTGAATCTCCTTCGAGGTTGGGAACCCTTCCTTGTCATCAGTCTATGTGGCTGAGAGAATAGGAGCTTCTGGATGATGGCAGATCGCCGGCACGTCGACGGCCCTTGGCCGTCGGCAAGCGACCAGCGAAGGTATTCCAGCACTGGCGTCAATCAATGAGACAGAGTGGATACTAGGGTAACTTGACAGCTCTTGCTAGCAGGGTATCGGCAGTGGACCGGCACTGATAGGTAGAGAGAAAGGGTAGGGAAAGAGGGAGGGAAGGGTAGTTTGTTACCCTGACCTCATGTTCCTCCGGAAGGAGTGTTCAAATGAAAGAGAGGGGCCAATCTTTCATCCAGCCGTAACGGAGCCGGCAGTCGGCAAAAATTGCGGATGACGGCCCAAGGGAGGACCGAAGAACACTCTAAGATAGGGAGGTCCCACGCCGGCCAACCGATTCGCTTAGGCTATCCCATAGTTCGACTATATGCGGGAAGCGTAGCAGCTCGGACTAACCCACGAAAGGACCAAGCTGAACCCACAACCCGCCTGCACATGGTGGAGTTGTAGGACGGCAGACAGGGGTGTGATGGCTAGGCCAACACAAAAAGGACAGAGGAGGGGCAGCGAGGGTCCTGAGGGGGAGTGTGGGGGGAGGCGTAGCCTTCACCAACACTCTAGGGTGGGGGGTCTGTTCCAGAACTAGCCCTATCCCAGGTGTAGGAGACTTCCTTTTCCAGCCTAGGGTAGGTTAGTTCAGAGAAGGTACGGCACCAGTGTACTGTCCTAAACTATGAAGGAACAGAAACCCCCTGGCCTGCTTAACATAGGCTAGGGAAGCGAGTCCCAAACCAGGGAAGGCAGATGTAGGACAAATCGCTAGGCCACAGGGAGGAAAGTGTCGAAACCCTCCCAAGTGTGTACTAGGGAGAAAGGCAGAGCTGTTCCACCTTCGCCGACCAGCAGGGCCCACAATGGAGAGTTCATTTACCTAGAGGGGGAGCTGGGGGAAAACGACTGGTACTCTGAGGTTTTGTCCCAAACTCAAAGCTCATGTGCCATGGCTAGGAGGGGGAAAGAAAATCCAACCTAACTCTACTGAATGTAATTCGAGGTAAGGAGGGCTAGGATATAGCCTAGGCTACCTCAGAGGGAGGAGATACTTTGGGTAAGGTATCTGGGGAGTATAGGAAGTATACCACGGCCCTGCGTTAGGTTAGGGGCAAGGGAGTCGACTACCAAGATCACCGAAACCCTTAGTGTATTTCCTTTAAGGCGAAAACATATGTGCAATCATTGAATCTTATATGTATAAATGCCTAAAACCTTCATTCCATAAATTAACACTAGGAACACTTATTATATCATGCATGAGAGTAAGTAAAACGGATTTTGAGCCAAGCGAAAAATCTATTTTTGAGTGAGATGGCCATGTCGTCCTGATGGAAGGTTCCTTCAGTAGCTTCCTAAGGGTATATATGACTACAGTAGATATTCCCAGAGAATTAAACTAAAGGTTTCACATAATTCTAACTTCTGGTGCGAGTACCATAAAGGTTCCCCTCTAGGATATCGTATATCAACAGGGGACGCATGCATTAACACGTCACATGGCTATCTGCACCCCACATAGCATTTACGCTTCGAGGGGGAAAGGTGGTGAGGTAACTGAGGAGCCGCTCCAAAGTTACCCTTCTTCGTTACTGTTAGGGTACTCGCAACGTAAACAAACAGTCCGCCATACTGTGTGACGTCACGTCTGTCTTCATTCCAAAGTCCAGCTTTCTACCGGCTTCCGCGATACAGAATAGCAGGGAGGGATCTGGCAGGCTGAACTGGAACTGTCGGGCGGGTCCATCAGGATGACATGGCCATCTCACCCAAAAATAGATTTTTCGCTTCGCTCAAAATCCGTTTTTTGGGCTCAAGCCATGTCGTCCTGATGGAAGTGTACTAGAGAATTAATGTGTTGTGGATTTTTCCCATTTCAAGTGCCTTCTACTTCGACTAATATTCCTGCGGTCTGGTGACCGAAGAGACCGTGACATCTAAGTTAAATGCCATTATCAGTGGTATTACAATGACCTGGCTTCTAGCCACCCTGGCAGCAAAGTCCTAATTGGACAAGAGGAACATCTCAAAGTAACCTGACGAAGATAGACTCACCTGGATGAAGAGATCGTGCCAGTCTCGAAGACAGATCAGAAGGTTTAATATTTGTGTAGGAACAAATTTATACCATTAAGTGAGTGTATATTAGGTAGTATGTATATTAATTATAATTAACTATAGAAATAGGAGCAAATAATACAATAACAGCAATTTATTTTCATATGAAAGATAGGAGCGAAATCAGACGCGTATGGTAAATAAAATAATTATTTTATTTGAAAATTGCATGGAAATATGGAAAATTATTCAAAATAATAATATTGGATAATAGACATAGATTTTCAGTAAGACAGTGATGTGGAATCTGAAATGGAAATATTTTGCCTTTAGGCACAAGTTCCCCGGGGGAACGCCAGTCTTTAAAATCATTATACACTTCATGTCCAAGAACATGTGGCACATGTGTAAGAATGTATGTCACTTTACCTTGATGAAGAACAGTCTATTAGTGACACTAAGTGTCCTTTGAAATCACTATGTATCGCACTAGGGTCAACACAGGCATCCGTTTGAGTTAAAGTCCCGAAAAAACTCACTGTTCTACGCAGCACTAAACAGCCGGTTTTATCACACTACCTGCTGCTACCACGAATCGTTTTATTTCGTGCACCTGCTTCGCATAGTGTTTGAAGAATACTCTAGGTGACCTCCAACCTGCGAAGGATGGGAGGCTTTCAAAATCCATTCCTTGGAAAAAATTCAGGGAAGAGGCGACTTTCCTAGGATCAGGACCTGCGGGTGTACTATCAGGATCTGCTCTGCGAATAAAGTAGGTGATTTTCACTCTTAGTTGTTTTAGTGACAGGTCACTACCCGAAGTTTCTCCTTTAAAGAGTTGTCCTCCGCCAAAAGCTGAAGTTCTTTGAAGATAGACCTTAAGGCTCTCCACTGGGCATAGAGAGACATCTTCCTTCAGTGGGCAGATTCTCCAAGGGCCCCATCTTTTGGTGGGAAGTTAATTTTTAGCAAGAAACGTGGGGTTGGGGAAGAGGGTAAGTTCCCCCGTGTCGGCGAACTGTATCTGGCCCTCTTCTCTTGATAATGCCACTATTTCACTGACTCGTGCTCCCGAGGCGAGAGCAAAAAGGAAGATCACTTTTTGAGTCAAGTCTTTCAGAGGGCAAGATTCATTGTCCAGGTTAGAGGCAAAATGGAGCACCTTATCCAGGGACCAGGTGATGGGTCTCGGTGGAGGTGCTGGACGGAATCTAGCGCACGCCTTCGGGAGTTTATTGAAGATTTCGCTGGATAAATCTATTTGGAAGGCGTACCGAAGTGGTCTAGTCAAAGCCGATTTGCAGGTGGAAATCGTATTGGCTGCAAAGCCTTGATCATGAAGGTGAATAAAGGACATGCAGAAATCTATAGAGATTTCCGTAGGGTTTTTTGCCTTCTGATAGACTTTGTTCTGTATTCCTCTAGGAAGTCTAAACTTTTCTTCGAGATCCCAAACCTTTTCTTCACGGCTAGGGAGAGAAAATCATGAGATGAAGGTCTTTGACTTTCTTTGATGAAGGGAAGACAGTCGACTTCTGCACCTGTTAGGAGAGAACTGGGCCCGGCAGGGGAATCAGCTTGAGCTGTAGCTCCAGGACTAGGGGGAGCCATTTGCTCCGGGGCCACTTGGGAACCACTAGGGTTGCTGTCCTTTTGAAGGTTCTCAGTTTGGAGAGGACTTTCAGCAGAAGGTTGGGTGGAGGGAACAGGTAAATCTTGGACCATCTGCTCCAGTCCAGGGACATGGCGTCCACTGCGCCCGCTTTGGGGTCCTCGTAAGGGGCCACATATCGAGGAAGAGAGATGAAGGAGAATGATCTTGCATCTAGGGACCATTCCGACTCTATGGGGCTTGTCCTTCATAGAGCGTCCGCCGTCACGTTGCGGAATCCTTGTAGGTGAACTGCAGATAGGTGCCATTTCTTCCTGTCCACCAGGCGGAAGATGGGTAATAGCACCTGGTTTATGTGGGGCGATCTTGAGCCCTGACGGTTGAGACATCTGACTACTACCGAGCTGTCCAAAGTTAGACGGATGTGTATCGAGGGACGCGGGGATAGTTTCTTTAGGGTGAGAAGAACCGCCATGGCCTCCAAGATGTTGATGTGAAACGTCTTGAATAAGGTAGACCATGTTCCTTGAACTTGCAGTTGATGGGAGTGACCCCCCAACCCTTCAGAGAAGCATCTGTGTGGATGTTGATCGATGGCGGCGGAGGTTGGAGAGGGATGAATATTTTCAAGGTCCTTGCTTCTGACCACGGTCTTAGAAGGGAGGGAAGCCTGTTCGGTAGGGGTCTCTTGAGATCTCTTCGAGCGATGGATGCGTTTCGTCTCCAGACTCCTGAGGCATCCTTTAGCTGTGCTCGTAACACTGGGTTTGTCACTGAAGCGAACTGTAGGGAGCCGAGTACTTGGTCCTGCTGTCGTCTTGAGATCCGTTTGGATTTGAGAAGTCTTCCGACAGACCCGGCTATTTCTTTCCTTTCCTTCAGCGGGATGGAAAGGTGGTGTGACTGAAGATCCCAATGGATTCCTAACCATTGGAACTTCTGAGCTGGAGCGAGGCGAGACTTCTTGGTGTTTATTTTGAAACCCAGATGTTCCAGGAAGTGGGTCACTTTGCTGCAAGTTCTCAAACATTCTTTTGGCGATGTCGACCAGACCAGCCAGTCGTCGAGGTAAGCCATCACTTGGATGCCCTGAAGGCGTAGCTGGTGGACGATTGTGTCTGCTAGCTTGGTGGAGATTCTCGGAGCCACATTGAGCCCGAAGGGCATGGCTCTGAAGGCGTAGCTTCTTCTTTGGAGCCTGAATCTTAGGTAGGAGGAAGCGTGGTGGTTCATTTGGATGTGCCAGTAGGTGTCCGCCAGGTCTATTGAGACCGTGTAGGCCTTGTGAGGCAGTAGGGCTCTTATTTGTTGAAGGGTCAGCATCTTGAACTTGTTGTTCATAATGAACTTGTTGAGGGGGGACAAGTCGAGAATGACTCTGAGTTTGTCTAAGTCCTTCTTGGGAACACAAAATAGACTTCCTTGGAGCCTGGTGGACTTTACCCTCTTGATCACCTTCTCGTTCAAGAGTTCTAGGACATATTCTTCCAAGATGGGGGTTGAAGGCTGGAAGAATTGGTTGAAGGTTGGCAGTGGTTGCGTCCAGCTCCAACCTAGTCCCTTCGTGATGATGCTGTGTGCCCAAGGATCGAAGGTCCAACGATCCTGGAAGAGGCGGAGTTTTCCTCCCACCGGAAGCACTTCATTGCTTCTGGTTTCCCGAGGGTTTGCCATCTCGGCTGCTAGCTCCCCTTCCTCCTCTGCCCCTGGAGGGGCGGCGAGAGGAGTCTCTGCCGGAGCCTCTACCTCTGGGACGAAAGGTAGTGGATGGTCGTTCATAGGCAGGGGTGAAGACCGGTGATTGGGACACCACTAGCTGGGGGACCAACTGAAAGGTCTGTTGTGGTTGTGCAACTACTTAGGGAGAAGCGGGAGCCGAAAACTGGTGTTTGGGTTGACGCTGCTGGGGTCGTGGTTTGGAGGATTTCCTCTTAGGCTGAGGGCCTTCTTCCTGAGAGGATTTCCTTTTGTGGGACATGCCCCACTCGTTGAGAAGGTTCCGGTTCTCAGAGGCAGCTTTGTCCACGATCTCTTTCACCAGAGCTGTTTGGAAGAGATGCTTGCCCCAGATGTTGGAGGAGATTAGCTTCCGGGGTTCGTGTTTCACTGCCACGTTGACAAACATGAATTCTCTGCAGGCTCTCCGGGCCTTGATGAAGCTATACTAGGTGGGTCTTCGCGAGAACCATATACAAATCTGGGACCCTAACGTCCCCGGCCATGACCTCAAGCTGAATTTGATGAGACAGGGAGGCGGCTAGTCTCTCCTTGGTCTCCTGCTCCCGACAAAGAAGGTGGTCGTTTAGCTTTGGAAGATCCTCATTGAACTGACGGCCACCCGCGTCAGGTTCCAGTTTCCCGACCGTGAAAGTGAACTGGATATCTTTCCAGAATCTGTCGTCGGGGTTAAGGGAGAGGGAGAGAGGCCTACATTCCTCCAGGGTAGGGCAGTGCTTTCCTTCTTCTACCGCCTTCATGACCGCATGGAAGGCCTTTTCAACAAAGGGAAAGGTTGCAGTAGAGGGAGCAAGAAAGGACGGGTGCTTCTAGCTCAATGCTAGCATTTTAGAGTTGGTAAAACCATGACTCTTAAGACACTCTGCCAGCATTGCTTCGACTTTTGAGTGATCAAACACGATCACTTCTTTGGGTTCGATCTCTTCCTTGGAGGCCGGCTCAGACCTGAGCCGGACGTAACAGTCCGGGTAAGCCTCAAAGCTGGGGAAGAATTCCACTTCTTCCAAGAGGATGGACCCAAGCCAATCGTTAATGAAGATTTTGCCAGTTTTAATTGGCATATGCTCGGCGTACCTCCAAGGGTAAGACTCAGAGCAGGGGGGAAGATCCATAGCCGAGATCTTCTTTTGTAGTTTCATACCTAAAAGATGAACTTTGAGCTCCTCTTGGTTCTTACGGAGCTTTTCGTCCATCAGTGCCACCAATACTCGGATGGCATCTTAGTTGGCGGGCAGCAGGGGTTCCGAGGCGGAGGAGGTAGAGGGGACTGGCTCCTCGACCACAACAGGGGTTACTGGAGGTGTTTGGGCGACCTCGCCCTCCGAATCAGGGAACTCCACCTGATCTTCTTCTTCCTCCAGATCCTCACCCATGAGGGTCCTCTCGGTGTTGTCGGAGATCTCCGACATCTTCTCCACCTCGTCCAGATGACACTTTCGGAGTGTAGCCGAAATGTCAGGTTCAACTACTAGTTGGACACAGGGAATCTGATCCTAGGGAATCAAAGAGTCTGAAAGAGCTTTAGGGAAAAGCAAGGCCCTCATCTTCTCGTTGGGGAGATAAGGCCTGGTGGCGTTCTTCTGGAAACCGCGCACCCACTTGCGCAGTTTCTCTCGAGCGTTGTCCCTGGCCTCCGCGGATGGAGGGTTGTCGAACACCTCATCAAGAAGGCCTTTGCAGATTGAGCAGGACTGCGGATCCCAATACTTGAGATTGCCCTTTTTCTGCTGCACAGGGGGCGTGGGTCAGGCATGCCTTATCCCCGGAGAAGTCCGGGCGGCGAACTCCGCAGAAGGAGCTCTCACACTTTACGTTCTCCTCCTGTAAAAGAAAGAGATCATGAGTACATGGAAGATATAGTTATGGCTTATATTACTCTTAAGATTAAGATTCACTAATCTGTAGAATTGGTTTTTATGTGAGCTCAGGATAGGTGAGCTAGAAAGGAAGTAGGAAGACACATACTTATGAGTCCCGTCCAGCCAGTTACCGTTACCTTTTCTGCAGTCAATTCCTTAGGACCTGAGGTTCGACAGGAGGGAATAGTATCCTTATGGGTGAGCCAAACTTAGGCTTCCTTATAAAGGAATTTTCTACAGAGTGGAGAGGGTCTGAAATCATTCAGAATCTAGTGAAAGAAGGGAAAAATAGGATAAAACCCCCTTTTATTTGGGTAGGTCCCGACAAGAGACTACACTGAGAAGCACAGAGTATGCTGGAAATATTGTACTGTACAACCGTACACCCCAGCCACTGTTTTTAAGGTATGAAATACCAAAGAAAGAGCGGTCAGGCTATCTGGCTGTATTAGATCGACTGCCGGCACGAGGCCGGCAGCCGGGGGGAGGGGTGCTTGTCCATGGAAGCCGCAGGGGCGTCGCCAGCAGGTCGGCAGCAAGGCGGAGGCCAGTCCGGCGGGGTGAATCCATCTAAGGCTACACACTGAGCAGCAGAGAGGTAGGAGACACCTAGAAAGGCAACCTCCAGCAGGGCAGCGGCCTCTGGCAGCCGGCAGGCTGTCGGCGCTGGTGAACCTAGCTGGTTACATAAGATGGAGGGGAGGGTTGCCTGAGATGTCGGTGGCAGCGGTGGCAAGGGGCGGCGGCCCCCGGCAGCTGGCACGCTGCCGCCTTAGGTAATCCTCAGATTGGAACATGGGGTGTCGGCGGCTAGCGCCGGCAGGCGGAGACGGCAGTGAATCGGCACCATGATAGAAGAGAGAAAGATAAGGAGGGAGTGGGGAAGGGTAATGTCTGATACCCGACCGGCTTCCCTCCGGAAGGAGTGCTCTCATGATAGGAGGGGATACGCCTATCATCCGGTGGCAGGGGGCCGGCAGACGGCTCGATGCCTATGGTAATCCAAGGGAGGATCAGAGGACACTCAAAAAGGAGAAGGAGATCTTCCGCCGGCAGGCCGGCCGCCGGCACTACCCTATAGTTCGACTATTAGGGGGAAGTGTAGCAGAGCGGCCAGCCAAGCAGAAGAGCACAGCTTAACCTACAACTCTCCCCAGGGAAAGAATTGTAGGACAGCGGACAGGGGTGTGAAGGCAAGCCAACACAAAGGTATAGAGTGGGGAGGGGGTTAGGGGTCTGAGGAAGCAGAAGGGGTCGCAACCCTAAAGCTTCCAAGGGGTGGGGGGAATCTGCTAGATGCTATACTATCCAGGTAGGAGAGAAACACTCTCCAACCCTAGGGTAGGTTAGCTCAGAGTAGGCACAGCACTGGTGTATTGTCCTAAACTATAATAAAACAGAATCCCTCAAAGCCTAACCTAAACCAGGAGAGTCTTCTCCTAGATTAGGGAGGGCTGGGAAGACATATCACTAGGCTAAAGGGAGGAAGGGACGTGTCCCAACCAAGAGCAGTCTAGGGGGAAGGGCAGAGTCCTTCCACCTTCAATCTCAGTCAATACCTAAAGGGAAATGCGTTCCCTAAGGGTGGACTGGGATGAACGATAGGTACTCTGGGGTTCTATCCGAGGTCCCCCCATATACTATGGTAGGGAAGAGGGAAGAGCGATCTAGCCTAACCTACCCGAAAACTATTCCGGGTAAGGGGGCTAAGATATAGCAAAGCTACCCAGAGGGAGGTTACCCAAAGGTAACAGGGGAGATAAGGAAGCATACAAGGGCCCCAACGTTGGGATAGGGGAGTGTGACATGGATGGACCAGGCACAGTCCCTTGTATGGTCCCTAGAAGGCGAAGAACATGTGCAATACTGAATATTGTATATGTTTAAAAATGCCTATATCTCCATTAACATTAACACTAGGAACACTTATTATATCATGCAGAAGTAAACATGAACACTAGGCTGCGGCCTAGGCTAGGCTAGAAGTCTAGTATAGGATCGGCTAAGTAAGAACGCCGAAGAATACCATCGGCATAATATAACTAATTCCTAGCAATGAAGAATAAATAACTAATGATATTTAGTTATTTATAAGGCCGGGAAGGCTGTTCTGGCTAACTAAATAAAGCATGCGAGGCGAACAGCGGCACCATAAAATGGCGCCTCCAGGCAGGGCACAGCTCTGCCACAAAACACAAGATTTAAACTTAAAAAATCGTTACTTTACGGCCAGAGCTTATTTAAACAATACAAGAACCTGGTACTAAACTTTCCAGAAGAAGGCGAGGCTGAAGGTTGCGACATGGCGAAGGATGCAAGAGATAATTGCGATCACTGGGAAAACCAACTGATGTAGGAAGCTACAGAAGTAGGAATGAGGACAGACGTGACGTTACACAGTATGGCGGACAGTTTGTTTACGTTGCGAGTACATTAACAGTAACGAAGAAGGGTAACTTTGGAGCGGCTCCTCAGTTACCTCAAGACCTTTCCCCCTCGAAGCGTAAACGCTATGTGGGGTGCATATAGCCATGTGACGTGTTAATGCATGCGTCCCATGTTGATATACGATATCCTAGAGGGAAACCTTTAGGCTACTCACACCAGAAATTTGAATTATGTGAAACCTTTAGTTTAATTCTCTGGGAATATCTACTGTAGTCATATATACCCTTAGGAAGCTACTGAAGGAACCTTTCATCAGGACGACATGGCTTGAGCCCAAAAAAACCACCTAGGCTATCGAGTCTAGGGGCTAGGCTAGAACACTAGCATACGAATCGACTACCTACGCTCACCGAAAATGGATACTATCGACATAATATAACTAATTCCTAGCAATGAAGACTAAATAACTAATGCTGATAATTGGTTATAAGACCGGGTAAGGTTGTTCTGGCTAACTAACTAACAATGGCGCGCTACCGCGGACTGTCACCTCTCCCCTGCCGGCCTTGTGCCGGCAGTGACTATTGTATAGCTATATACGGTAGCCAGTACATCTATGGTACAGTATTTACTCTAGACAGAAAACTATGATGTATAGTTATGCAGTAAAAATATTTCTAGCATACTCTGTGCATCCATGCTCAGTCCCTTGCCGGGACTTATCTGAATAGGGAGGGATAATTTCTCTCCCTTTTATCTTAAATTGAATGAATTCAGCTCCCCCCCTACCATGATTAATTCTCCAGAGGAAGTCTAAGCTGTGCTTAATCCATTATGGATATCCCTTCCATCTCTTAGGCTCTTTAAGAGCCCCTAGAATTAGTTTTGGTGTGGGGTCGCGGCAATTGGCTGGGCGGGATGCACATGTATGTGTCTTTGCTGCTTCTTTTCCAGCTTACCTATCCTAAGCTTATATATGAAAAGGAATCTTATATTGAGTTAAATAACTTTAATGCTAAGCTAAGATTACTTTAAGTCTTTACTTTAAGTCATTGTATATGACTTCTGCAGACTCATTCCCCCTTTCTTGTACCGGAGGAGTATATCCGGTGTGAGAGCGCCTTCTGCAGCCTTCGGCGCCCGGACTTCTACGGCCACCTAACGTGCCGAACCCACGCCAGCTGTTCCATCACCAGGGGAACTCTCCGGTATTGGGACCCGCAGGTCTGCACCGTCTGCAAGGACCTGTTCCATGAGGCGTTTGAGGACCCTTCCTCTGCGAAGGCCAGGGATGTTGCACGAGAGAAACTGCGCAAATGGGTGAGTGGTTTCCAAAAGAACGCCACGGGGCCCTATCTCCCAAGTGAGAAGATGAGAGCTTTGCTCTTCCCAAAGGTACCTGCAGATGCTGTCATCCCCAAGGTCGAGATCCCCTGCGTCCAGCTGACGGTTGAACCTGATGTATCGGACGCACTGCAAGACTTCCATCTTGACAAGGTGGAACGGATGTCGGAAGTGTCAAACACCACCGAAAGGACCCTGATGGCCGAGGGTCAAGAAGATGAGCATATGGAGGCTCTGGACTCTGAGGCCGAAGTCGCCCGCGCCTTCTCTGTTATTTCCGATACTGTAACGGTACTTATCCCCTCTACATCTTCTACTCCTACTCCTTCTCCATCGTTACTGGAGAACCAGGACAGTCTCCGGGCCCTAGTGGCCCTCCTTGAAGAGAGGTTCCGAAAAGGACAAGAGGAACTCAAGAGAGAGATTCTCCGTCTGTCGAAGCAGTCGGTCAAGATGATCAATGTCAAGGATCTTCCCCCTTGCTCAGTGACCAACCCCTGGAGGCATGCCGAGCACATGCCAATTACAAGTGGACGAATTTTTGTCAATGACAGGCTAGGCGCTGTCCCTCATAAAGAGATGGAGTTTTGGCCTATCTTTGAGTCGTATCCGGACTGTTACATCCGTCTCAATTCCGAACCAGCTTCCAAAGAGGAAACTGAGCCTAAGGAGGTCATAGTCTTTGACCACGCCAAGGCTTAATCTCTTTTGGCCGGCAACCTTAAGAGCAAGGGCTACACCAACTTTAAGGTGCCGGCCCTTAGCAAGAAACACCAATCCTTTCTTGCTCCTGCAACCATGCTCTTCCACTTTGCTGAAAAGTCCTTACTGGCAGTGTTGAGAGTGGTGGAGGAAGGGAAACCTTGCCCTACATTGGAGGAATGTAAGCCCCTCTCCCTCACCCTACCTCCTGACGACAAGAACTGGAAAGACATCCAGTTAACTTTCTCGGTAGGAAAGTTGGAGGCTGACGTAGCAGGACCTCAGTTTAACGAGAACCTCCCCAAGCTCTCCGAATACCTTCTGCGTCTGGAGCTGGATACGAAAGAGAGACTGGCCGCCTCTCTTTCTCTTCAAGTACAATTGGAGACAATGGCCGGGGACACTCGGACCCCAGAAATGTATATGGTCTTAGCTAAGACCCATCGAAGGACTTCTACAGCTTCAACAGGGCTCGGAGAGCCTGTAGAGAATTCGTGTTTGTGGACGCTACCGTCAAACACAAACCCCGTAAAACTGATCTCCTCCAACATTTGGGAGAAAGACCTCTTCCCCAATGATCTCGTGAAAGAGATTGTAGACAGAGCCACCACCGAGAACCGGTACCTTCTCAACAAGTGGTGTATGTCTAGAAAGAGGAAATCTTCAGGATGAGGGCCCCCAACCTAAGAGGAAGTCTAACAAGACTAGGCCCCAGCAGCGACAGGCTAAGCGCAAGTTTCCGGCACCCACTACTAACCAGTTGGTGGCTCAGCCCCAACAGACCTTTTAGTTGGTCCCTCAGCCGGTGGTGGCTCAATCACCAGTCTTCACACCTGCTTACGAAAGACAGTCAACTATATTTCGTCCCAAAGGTAGAGGCTCTGGCAGAGACTCCTCTCGATACCCTTCCAGAGGGAGAGGAGAGAGGGGAGCAGGCGGCCGAGGTGGCAAACCCTCGGGAAACCAGAAGCAATGAAAAGCTTCCAGTGGGAGGAAGACTCCGCCTCTTCCAGGATCGTTGGACCTTCGATCCTTGGGCTCACAGCATCATCAAGAACGGACTAGGTTGGACTTGGGTAACAACACCTCCAACCTTCCATCAATTCTTCCAACACTCCACACCCCGTCCTGGAAGAATACATCCAAGAACTCTTGAACGAGAAGGTGATCAAGAGGGTAAAGTCCACCAGGTTCCATGGAAGACTGTTCTGCGTTCCCAAGAAGGACTCCGACAAACCCAGAGTCATTCTGGACTTGTCCCCTCTCAACAAGTTCATCATGAATAACAAATTCAAGATTCTAACTCTTCAGCACATCAAAGCCCTACTGCCCCATAAGGCATTCACAGTCTCGATTGACTTGGCGGACGCCTACTGGCACATTCCATTGAATCACAAGGCCTCCTCTTACCTATGATTCAGGCTTCAAAGAAGGCAATACGCCTTCAGAGCCATGCCCTTTGAACTCAACATAGCTCCAAGGATCTTCACAAAGCTCGCAGAAACAATCATCCAACTGCTACACCTTCAAGGTGTCCCGGTGATGGATTAACTGGACGATTGGCTGGTATAGGCCGCATCCTCAAAAGAATGCTTGCAAGGTTCAAGAAAAGTGTCCCAATTCCTGGAACATCGGTATTTCAAAATCAACACCAAGAAGTTTCGACTTTCTCCAGATCAGAAGTTTCAATGGCTAGGAATCCATTGGAACCTTCAGTCACACCGTCTTTCCATCCCTCCGAAGAAAAGGAAGGAAATAGCAGGCTCTGTCAAGAGACTCCTAAAATCCAAACGGATTTCAAGACATCTACAGGAGCAGGTGCTCGGCTCCCTCCAGTTCGCTTCAGTTACAGACCCAGTGCTACGAGCACAGCTAATGGATGCATCGGGAATATGGAGAAGATACGCATCCATCGCTCGAAGAGATCTCAAGAGACCTCTACCAACCAGGCTTCGTTCACTCCTAAAGCCATGGTCAGAGGCAAAGAACCTGAAGAGATCAGTCCCCCTTCAACCACCACCTCCATCTGTCGTTATCCACACGGATGCATCGCTAGAAGGATGGTGGGGGGTCCCTCCCCTCAACGACAAGTTCAAGGAACATGGTCTCCCCTATTCAAGACGTTCCACATCAACTTCTTGGAGGCCATGGAGGTCCTTCTTTCTCTGAAGAGGCTGTCTCCACGACCCTCGTCCTACATCCGTCTAACTCTGGAGAGAGCTGTTTTAGTCAGATGTCTCAACCATCAGGGCTCAAGAACGCCCCAAATCAACCAAGTGGTACTGCCCATCTTCCGCCTAGCGAACAAGAAGAGATGGCTCCTCTCAGCAGTTCACCTTCAAGGATTCCGCAACGTGACGGCGGATTCTCTATCAAGGCCAACCCCGATAGAATCAGAATGGTTCCTAGACGCAGACTCATTCTCCTTCATCTCTCGCCAAATCCAGGAACTGCAGATCGACCTCTTCGCGACGAGCGACAACAAACAACTTCCTCGTTACGTGGCCCCTTACGAGGACCCCAGAGCGGAAGCAGGGGACGCCATGTCCCTGGACTGGAACAGATGGTCCAAGATTTGCCTGTTCCCTCCACCCAACCTTCTGCTGAAAGTCCTCCCCAAGCTGAGAACCTTCCAAGGAACAGCAGCCCTAGTGGCACCCAAGTGGCCCCAGAGCAACTGGTTTCCTCTAATCCTAGAGTTACAACCCAAGATAATTCCCCTCCCGGACCCAGTTCTATTTCAACAAGTTTAGAAGTCGACTGTCCTTGCTTCATCAAGGAAAACCTGAGACCTACATCTCATGATTTTCTCTCCCTAGCCGTTAAGAAGAGGTTTGGGATTTTGAAGAAAAGTTTGGACTTCCTAGAGGAATACAAAACTATGTCTACCAAAAGGCAATACAAGTCTTCCTGGAAATAATGGGTGTCCTTCGTCAAGGCTTAAAATCCTATGGAAATCTCTATAGATTCTTTTCTGTCCTTTATTCACCTTCATGGACAGGGCTTGTCAGCCAACACTATTTCTACCTGCAAATTGGCCTTGAAAAGACAACTACTTATGCCTTCCAGATCAACCTGTCTGACAACATCTTTAAAAAGCTGCCAAAGGCATGTGCTAGACTCCATCCTGCACCTTCACCAAGACCCATCTCCTGGTCTCTCGACGAAGTGCTCCAGTTTGCCTCAAGTCTGGACAACAAGTCTTGCCCTCTGAAGGATTTGACTTAAAAAGTAATATTTCTTTTTGCTGTCGTTTCGGGACGCCGAGTCAGTGAGATTGTGGCTTTATCAAGAGAAGAGGTCCAGATACAGTTTGCTGACACAGGCGAACTTACCCTCTTCCCTGACCCAACGTTTCTCGCCAAGAATGAGCTTCCCACCAAACAGTGGGGCCCCTGGAGAATCTGCCCCCTGAAGGAAGATGTCTCTCTATGCCCAGTGGAGAGTCAAAAGGTCTATCTTCGAAGAACTTCAGACTTTGGCGGAGGACAGCTCTTTAAAGGAGAAACATCAGGGTCTGATTTTTCACTCAAACAACAAAGGGCGAAGATCTCCTACTTTATTCGCAGAGCGAATCCTGACAATACACCTGCAGGACATGATCCCAGGAAAGTCGCCTCTTCCCTGAATTTCTTCCAGTCAATGGACTTCGAGAGTCTTCGCTCTTTCACGTGCTGGAAATTCTCAAGAGAGTTTTTCAAACACTAAGCAAAGCAGGTGCAAGAGTTGAGGCGCTATATGGTGGCAGCAGGTAGTGTGCTAAAACCTGCTGCTTAGTGCTGCGTAGAGCAGTGAGTTATTCGGGACTCTAACTCCACGGGTGCCTGTGTTGACCCTAGTGCGAAACATAGGTATTTTAAGTGCCACCTAATGACACTAAAGACTGTTCTTCTACAAAGGTGAAGTAACATAGACAGTAACATGTGTGCCACATGTTTTAACATGAAGTGTATATAAGACTTTCCAGAAAGACTTTATAGTTCCTCTGGAACTTATGTGTGTAATGGCGAGTTTTCCTTTTCAGATTCCACACCCACTTCTTTTGAAGTCTTTAGTCTATGTTTTTAATTGCATTGTTTATTTTAAAAATCTGCTTATTTCATGCTAATTCTGTTTTAATGAATAAAAGAGTATTTGGTTACCCTGTGCGTCTCATTTCAACCTCTCTCTCTCATGAAATAAAACACTGTTACAGAATTTTATTACCCCTTTTATTTTTTTATAATATTATGAACAATGTTACAATTTTGTTCTCTTGATGCAAACTCATCTAGATTAAGGTAACTTGTTTCAACATGAGTATACTTACCTTCTCTATCTGGCCCTGGGACCGGCAGGTATCTCCGAGACTAGGTGAGTTCCTCTATCAAGCAACTTCAAGATGTTCCTTCTGTCCAATTAGGACTTCCCCGCCAGGGGGGCAGGAAGCCGTAACATGGTATATGCTTATCTGGAGTATCATGTAACGGATATGCCACAGGTCTCTGTGGTCATCAGACCAAAGGAATATTGTTTAGAAGTCGAAAGGCACTACAAAAAAGGGGAAAAAATCCACGATACACTAATTCTATGGTACACTTCCATCAGGACGACATGGCTTGTGCCCAAAAAACGGATTTTTAGCGAAGCGAAAAATCTATTTTTGGGTGAGATAGCCATGTCGTCCTGATGGACCCGCCCTTTTTCTCTATTCAGCCTTGACAGGCCCCTCCCAATCTTATTGTATCATGGAAGCTGGCATAAACGCCAAAAGGAATGACAATGGCGTGCTATGGCAGCGTCATCCAAGATGGCGGCCAACATGGCGACCGGATGTTGACGTCGCTGAGTACAGAAACAGTAACGGAGGAGGAGAACTTTGTAACGGCTCCTCCTATAATTTGCCACTATTCCCCCTCGAGGCGTAAATGCTATGTGGGTTGCAGATAGCTATGTGGCGTGTCAAGCATACGTCCCCTGTTATTATACGATATCCAAAAAGGAAACCTTAGGGGTACTCGTGCCAGAAGTTAGAATTCTGTGAAACCTTTAGTTTAATTCTTTGGGAATATCTATTATAGTCATATATACCCTTAGGAAGCTAGTGAAGGAACCTTCCATCAGGATGACATGGCTATCTCACCCAAATATTGATTTTTTGCTTCGCTCAAAATACGTTTTTTAGATTACCTTACAATATTAAATATTTAAAGGGCCGGAGTGTTACACTCCAAACCCTTAAAGGATAGAACCCTTATCTTGAGTCTCCCTGATCAGGAAACTCTATGATTTAATTTTGTAAGGAAGGTCACAGCAAATCGGTTGGGTGGGATACACAAATATATGTCTTTTATTTTTCTTAGTCCAGTTGGCTTCATACCAACAAAGGCAGCACGATGGCTAAAGTACTTTATATATAATCATACAGTAGCCAGTAATTTGCAACATAGCATATGCTGCAAATAGAAAACTATAGTATGATTATACAGTAGTTATTTCTAACATATCTTGGGTATCCTTGGCAAGCTTCTGCAGGTACTGCTCCTATATTGTAAGAATAGTATTTCTTCAATATTCTGATTGAGGAATCAGTCATCATTACCCCACAGTGTTAGAAATAAAAAGGGACAGTGACTTATACACTTTTCTACCCCTAGGGGTTAGAACCCTTTTAGTTGGAGTTACCTCGGTAGAGAAATCTCCCTATAGCTAACACTGAGGGGAGGTAACAGCAGTTGATTACACGGGATACACAAGTATGTGTCTCCTACTATCCCTTTGTAGCTTACTGTCCTAAGCTACTTTGTTAAGAAAATGACTTTTACATATTGATTATTAGTGAGATAATCAATTATATACTCATTTTGTTCTCCTTTCTTTACAGGATGAACACCAGATGACTTGTGCTGCAGTCTTCTGCCAGATCAAGAGTAAAGGTCTTTACGGTCATAATACTTGCAGGTTTCATGCCCCCTGCAATATTATTTCCGAATCCCTACATTATTGGAACCCGCAGGTTTGTAATGTACGTTGGACCTTAATGTCCGAAGGTTTCGAGAATCCCAAGTCTACAGAGACTAGGGATACAGCTCGAGACAAATTACGTAACTGGGTGAGAGGCTTCCAGAAAATCTCTCCGGGACCTTACCTACCTAATGATAGGATGCATAAGCTACTATTTCATAAGACAAGTTATTAAATAGTGGTGCCCCAGGCACCAATTACATCTCCCGACGGCCAGATAGCCTTTGGGAAGTAGTGCAGGAAGTGCCCACAGGAAGAAGGGAAAAATGTTGTGTCGGAATTGTTTCCGCGTATGCCGGCTCTAGAATCATTGACGTAGATATCTTTATCTTCTACCCCTCTATTAGAGGGAACGGACCAATTATGGGCCCAAGTGAATACTCTATTAGAGAGCTTTCGCAAACAACATGAAAAGCAGGAAGTGAAATGTAATATAGAGCTTTTTAAAGCTCCTCTTGTTGCCTCCCAAGGGTCATACAAAAGACCCATGGATCAAGACCTCCCAACATGCTCCAAAACCAATCCCTGGAGGTTTGCGGAACTAAAGCCAATTTTAAATGGCAAACTCTACATCTCGGAGGAGATGGGTGCTGTTCCTTTAGACAAAATCCAATTTTGGCCAAGCTTTGACGCTTTTCCTAATTGTTTTGTTCGACTGAAGGATGAACCAAAGTCAAGAAAAGGACTGAAATCGAAGGAAGTCATGATTCTCGACCATGATAAGGCACAGGCTATCCTGTCAAGTAGCCTGGAAAAGGTGGGTTACTCGGTGTTGAAGGTATCCACACTAGGTAACAGGCACCCTTCCTTTCTTGCTCCTGCTTCAATTTCATTCCCCTTTATTGGGAAGGCATTTAAATCTGTTGCCAAGACAGTGGAGGCAGGTAGGACATGTCCTGCACTCGAGGAGTGCAAGCTCCTGTCACCAGCCTTCCCCAGACAGGACAAGGACTAGAAGGAAGTCCATTAAACCTTTTCAGTAGGAAGATTAGATGCGGATGTCACTAGTCGACAGTTTAAAGAAGTTCTCCCTAAACTATCCGAGTTTCTCTTGTATAATGAACAAGAGACAAAGGAGAGACTTGCAGCCTCCCTATCTCTACAAAACTACTTAGAGTTGTGTTCATCCCATCAAAGTACCCCAGACATGCTCATGGTTTTAGCCAAAATGCATATGGCTACCTTAGTGAAAGACCTTTAGCCTTTGTGAAGGCTAGGAGAGCATGTAAGGAGTTTGCGTTCGCTGCTGCAACACTGAAACATGAGACAAGGAAGCTAATATCTTCCAACATCTGGGGTAAAGACCTCTTCCCAGACGAGGTAGTTAGGAAGTGATTAAGAATGCCACCACAGAGAACGTAGGTCTTCTCCAAAAGTGGGGCATCATTTCAAAAGAGAAAGTCTCCATGGTTGTGGGTCCCCAACCTAAAAGGAAAACGAGAAAGTCCGGAAATATACTTCGTGCTGTTCAACAATATCCCACGGCTGCAACGACCTCGATGCCACAGGCAGGTGGTCAAAAATTTAATCCTACTGATCATTCGAAGCGTAGAGATGCTTCTGGTAGGAGGGAGGTTCCTTCAGGATCGTTGGACCTTCGATCCTTGGATCCAAGGCCTAAACAAGATGGGACTACGATGGGAAGTAGAAATGTCTCCACCATCATTTCCTTAACTCCTCCTATAATCCAAAACACTCCTGGAGGAGTATACCTAAAAGCTCTAGAGCATACAGGGGGTAAGGAAACAATAGTCCATCGTATTCCAGGGAAGGCTGTTTCGTGTTCACGAGAAGGACTCAAGAAATCTCAGAGTCTTTCTGACTTGTCGCCACACAACAAGTTCAAATAAAACAGCGAGTTCAAAATGTTAATCCTTCTGAACATTTGGATCTTGTTTCAAAAAGGGGTGTTTGTAGTCTTGTCAGACCTGGAAAATGTCCCTTGGCAACTTCCAGCCAATCACCCCATCCCCTCCTATCTAGGATTCAAGTTACAAAAGGTAATGTATATGCTAGGAAAGATATGTGTCGGACTAAACACAGTCCTAAATATCTTCATAGCATTGGCAGACTTAATCATGCTATAACCAAGTCTAGAAATGGTTTAGTCACCAATGTACCTGGACGAGAAGTTGGGGTGGGCAGCACGCGACGTGGCTGGTATATGAACATCCAAGGAGATGAACCAGTTCCCGGAACATCACGGATGCAAAATAAGCCTCAATTCTCTCCAGCTCAAAAGTTTCAATGGCTGTAAAATCATTGAAGTCTGTAGTCACATCAACTCTCCTTTCCCATAGGAATATAAAAGGAGATTGTAAGGTCGGTCAAGAGACTCGGGTAATCAGTCAGATTTCCAAGACGTTAATAAGGAAGAGTTCTGAACTCTCTCCAGTTTGCAATAGTGACAGACCCAGTGCAAAGAGCACAGCCGAAAGATGCGTCAAGAGTCTGGAGAAGATACGCATCAAACGCTTGAAGAGATCTAAAAAGACCAATATAGGTCCTTCCTTAATCACTTCTCTAACAAAGGTTAAAGTCCGAAAGTCCCAAGACCATGTTGGTCCTGTCATGAGTGGGGAAGCTCGCTCCACGCTGATCAGACTTCCTTCGACTGATTCGGGACACTGAAGTGATAATGAGACATCGCAATCGGCAATGCTAGAAAAAGTCTCATACAGTATATGTGACGTTAACGATCCCTTACTTAAAGGGATGACACCTGTCAGCAGTTCATATACAACCGATCCACAATGTGATACTGGATACCTTATTTCGGCTCAAGCAGATATAGTTAGAATGGTCTATGGACGCAGACCTATTCTCTCCCAGATGGGATCAAGTCCCAGAACTGCAAATAAACCTCTTCATCACGAGCTTCTTCAAGAAACTACCTCGATATGTAGCCCCATACGAGGACCCTCTAGTGGAGTTAACAGGCATCATGTCTCTGGTATAAAAGGGATGGACTCAGATATCCTGGTTCTTCCCATCCAATCGCCTGCTGTAGGTCCTCAACATGCTGAGATCCTTCCAAGGGGAAGTAATTCTATTGGCTCCCAAGTAGCCCAAGAGCAATCTGTCCTCTTTAGTGAAGGATCTGAAGCTGAGACTGGCCCTAGTTCTGAACCCAGGACTATATCAGAGGGTTCAGAATTTGATTACCTTCGATTTATCATGGAGAACCCGAACCCTTCATTTCATGATTTCCTTGCCCTAGCGGTTAGGAAAAGATTTGGGATCTCAGAAGGCAATATAGAATTCTTAGAAGAATACAAGCCCAAGTCAACGAGAAGACAATATGAGTCTTCTTGGAAAAAGTGGGTTGCTTTTGTTAAAGCAAAAGGACCGAAAGAAGTTTCGATGAACTTCTGTCTGTCCTTCTTTGTCCACCTTCAAAATCAAGGCCTGGCAGCCAACACGATAACTACATGCAAATCAGCCTTGACTAGACCTCTTCTATATGCCTTTCAAGTGGATCTGGTGAATGAAAACTTTAATAAGATTCTGAAGCCATGTGCAAGGCTTAGGCCTGCAGCACCACCAAAGCCCATTTCTTGGTCTTTGGACAAGGTCCTACATTATGCCTCATCTGTGAACAATGAAGATTGTTCCCTTAATGATCTAACGCAAAAGGTTATTTTTCTGTTTGCTATAGCCTCCGGGGCTAGAGTTAGTGAAATAGTGGCCCTATTTAGAGATGAGGGCCACATTCAGCTCACAGAAGCGGGAGAACTGAATCTCTTCCCTGATCCAGCCTTTCTGCTAAGAACGAGCTACCCAGTAGGAGGTGGGGTCCCTGGAGGATCTGCCTTCTGAAGGAAGATGTCTCTCTATGTCCTGTAGAGTGTCTAAAGGTCTATCTTTGTAGAACTTCAGACTTGAGGGGAGGAGAGCACTTTAAAGGAGAAACCTCTAGATCAAACTTATCCCTAAAACAACTGAGGGTGAAGCTCACCTACTTTATTCGTAGAGCAGATCCTGACAGTACTCTCGCAGGTCATGATCTGAGAAAAATTGCTTCATTACTGAACATCTTTCAGTATATGGACTTTGAGCATCTTCGTTCATTCACTGGATGGAAATCATCCAGAGTGTTCTACATACACTATGCGAAAAAGGTCCATGAAGTGGCATGTAGTGGCTGCAGGTAGCGTATTAAAACCTGCCCACTAATTACTGTCATAGACAGTTAATTAATTAGGTCCTCGAACGTCCTCGCTCATATACTGGATGTGAATCATCCAGAGTGTTCTACAAACACTATGTTAAGCAGGTCCACGGACTGAAGCATTATGTGGTGGCAGCGGGTAGATTTTTTAAACCTTCCGTCTAAGACTGCGATGAACAGCTAATTGACTGGAACTGTCAATTAAAGGGAGAAGGGGTCATCACTTTTAGTGTGACTTCCTTTTTATGAGTGTTACCATGGTGACACTATCTCTGTTCAAAATCCCAGGTGTGGAATTATACGGATTGCACTAGTGCCAAGTGTTGATAGAATGTAACCGGTACAGAATTTTTGAAGAGAAGTTTTATTATAACAAAAAATTCTTCAATCTAAGAGTGGCACTCATCATTTCTTTCCATTTCAAGAAAAAATATAATTTCTATATACGTTACATGTATAATTCCGTCATCATGCTACATTCATTTTACTAGTTAATTCATTTAGTCATTTATTAGGAATAAATGTCTATTAGAATGTATTGCGTCCTAATTCGCCCGACAATTGCATGTGTAAAATGCCAGAGTTCTTTAACTTACTAAAGTAAGTATTCTTCATATAGTTGTATGCTCACAAACAATAGATATAAGAGACACTGATATTGATTCGGCAATATATACAAACTATGAGACTGTTTGTATATTCAGTGTATACTTATGTTTGTTCATACAATATATGCTAACCTTGAGGCCCCTTTTCTACTGTCTAGAATGACTCTTCCCTGTAGGGGGCTGGAAGCACTAACATTGTTTATGATTAGTGATGATGACGGATAACGGTAACATCATTTGTCTCAATTGGTCTAAATGACCATAGAAATGTTGTCCTAAGGTAAAGGCACTGATGAAAATCCACAGATACATTAATGCTCTGGTACGCTTCCATCAGGACGACATGGCTTGAGCCCCAAAAACGGATTTTGAGCGAGGCGAAAAATCTGTCTTTGGGTGAGAAGGATTTGTCGTCCTGATGGACTCACCCTTCTTTTCTAAAAAGAAAAGACATTCACAGTATCCCTCCCGAAGCACTGTATCTGTAGCACCATGCTCAATGCTACAAGGAATGTTCGCCATCTTGGATATGGCGCTGTTGTGATACTCAATAGTATGAGAACTAGGGTAACCTTGATACGGCTCCCTTTCTATTCTGCCACTTCACCTTCGAAGCGTTAACGCTATTAGGGGTGCAGATTGCTATGTGACGTGTCAAGAATACGCCCTTTGATATTATGCGATATCCTTGAGAGAAATTTAAGGATATTCGTGACAGGAGTTAGAATTTTGGATACCTAAAGGTACAATTCTCTGGGAATATCACTGTAGTACATATATCCCTTGGAAAGCTACTTATAGGAACTTCCATCAGGACAACATGGCCATCTCACCGGAAAATTTATTTTTTGCCTTGCTCAAAATCCATTTTATATATATATATATATATATATATATATATATATATATATATATATATATATATATATTTATTCATATATATATATATATATATATATATATATATATATATATATGTGTGTGTGTGTGTGTGTGTGTGTGTGTGTGCGTGTGCGTGTGTCATGCTTATTTTTCATTGCTAGTCCATCTATTAAACTTTACTCTTAAATGAATTATCTGTTGAATTTGTTATCAAGTTATTACTTTATTGTATAGATCTAACCAAGAATAGCCTCATATTAAGAAAAATAATCAATAAAATTATTAATTAAATCTAGAGCGTTGGGTGGGAAAGGACCATGTGGTTTTTATATTTTGCTGATAGATATTAGAAAAGAACTCCTTGGCTAAACAGAATATAAATTGGAACTTGACCATAAGGATTAATCACATTGGAGCCTTCTTCTGGCTCGATACGCATCTTGAACTCTGGCGTATATAACCCATGAAGTTCCTCCTTTTCAAATGGACGTTATTGGATCGCATTAATTCACTTTTTCCTAGGAACAGGACTGGACTGCACCTCTCTCTCTCTCTCTCTCTCTCTCTCTCTCTCTCTCTCTCTCTCTCTCTCTCCCTCTCTCTGTGTGTATGTGTGTGTGTGTGTGTATGTGTGTGTGTGTGTGTGTGTGTGTGTTTCTGCCAAATCACTTCAAGGTTTCTCTTATTGTAGGTTTCTTCTCTTGGTTCATCCTCAACCACTGTATGAGGGTCTGCTTCTCACTCAAGTGAAGTGAATCCATTGTAACAGCAATAGCGGGAGCTTGAAAACGCCACGATGCTGGGATCACACATTCATGTATCATACTCCCATTTACCGGCGTAAGTCGAAATTCCCCCACCCCCTCCTTTTTTTTTTTCCTCTGTCGAGGAGAGAATAGGATGTAGGTGGTTAATATACTTTCGATGGGAGCCATTGCAACGCCAGTCTTCAGTACGTACGTTTGTGTTTACGTTCAACGTACGAATGTTCCCTAGCGACTGGTTTGACGTGTGAATAGGTATATCACTGTGCGGTTGAATGTTGGGGAAGGGAGTGTTGGTATGTCTGGCATGTGGCGCCCTGTTTTTATGAGTGGCGCACGTACTGCCCGATATCCTATTGGTTGCAAAACACGGCCGGGGACTCGGGGCTCAAGCCCGAGCATAAGCGATTGTACAAATTTGGTGGGTTTGACGGCTGGCTGACGTTAAGATGTAGGTCAGACGTATATACCTTGAAGGTCAGACTAGACATGGTACGTTAGGGTGGGTAAAACTTTAATTGGTAAGTTCTACCGGGGACATCTGACAAATTTTCCGATCGACATCCTGGCGGAAAATATTGGAAACTTCGGACCAAGTGGTATCTAAAGGGCCGTAAGATCATTCAGTTCACTAGTTCAGTGATGTTGGGTATATGTTTTTTGTATATTGTATGCATTTGTCACAATATCGTGCAATGATTGTTTTCCCAAAACGACTTTGATTCTATCTCCGCTGTCCGTGCTACTGTGTGTATTACTATATAAAGGAGTTAAAGTAAATACACAGTAAAGTAATAATAACATTTCAAATAGATTACAAAAACTAGTCCGTATCACATTAGAGGTAATTATATTAAAAACTACTTAATGAAATAATAAACAAATAAGTAAAAGAAACACATACATAATGCAAGTACTAATAAAAACTTATGGAATGAATCTTTTAAGTATATTTCGGGAAAAAGTCAAAACCAAGGTTGGGCCAAACACAGATCTTTAGATAAGAGTCGCCGTCTCCTGTGTAATTAAATGGTATTATTTAGTAAAGATTGGTTTTCCTGCCTTTCATGGCCGATGCTTATTTTACCTTGGCTAATAATGGACGGATTAGCATGTCTCTAAAAAAGGGAGAGGTCATCAAAAGTTCCTGCGATACTCTATAATTCCATACCCGCCCCTTTTCCATTCTTCTGTAGATTGGCCAAGTTTTTCTTCAGACAGCGATATTTAGAATTCCATAGCCCCAAATTCTTTCTACAAATCTTAAAGGGAAATATTTTCTTGATCTGTATCGGTATTTGATATCTTCAGATATAGGTGTTAAGAGCTTAAGTTTTTTGACAAAATATGACAGATTGTATCCCAGTCTTTTTTCGCTACCCCAGGAACATTTTGCTGTGTGTGTGAATGAGAGAGAGAGAGAGAGAGAGAGAGAGAGAGAGAGAGAGAGAGAGAGAGGAGAGAGATTTTATTTTTCATTTTTGTCGTTTAGTATGAAGTTCTAGTAAATATTTTTAGATATAGATTTATATAACCAATAAAGAAATGTCCAAAAGAAAACTATTTAGGCAAAATTGTTTATGATAATCTTCACAGCTTGTGAATTAATAAGACCAGATATTTATTCAAAAGGAAATTAGAAGATTATGTTTTCCTCTATTATAACAACTAAAAGCAGTACATATGTTAAGCATTTTTAAATATTTTCTCGTGGAGATAAAACAAAAAGTTAAACCCTCTCAATGATTGACATGAATAG
>NC_090748.1:19830546-19840546 GCF_036898095.1 Palaemon carinicauda | reverse complement strand
AACATTCCCTTGCTGCTTTGTATGTGAATTTTAATATATGTACATTTTTAAACTTTCAGTAACTCAGCATGTGGTTACTTTTACTTTGGTAAGAATAATCTTTCGTGATTATCTAAAATGAAAGTGTTTTATGTACGTTGTGAACTTATTCTAATTTTCATTTGGTAGTGAAGCGTCCTATTAATATACACTTAAACACAATTATATTATTATTATTATTGTTATTAAAATTATCATTACTACTACTACTACTACTACTACTACTACTACTACTACTACTAGTACTACTATTATTATTATTATTATTATTATTATTATAACTGCAACCCTAGTCTTAGAAGCAGGATTGTATAAACCCAAGGGCCCCAACAAGGAAAAAATAGTGAGAAAATGAAATAAGGAAATAAATAAAATACAAAATAATTAATCAATAATTGAAATAGACTATTTCAAAAACAGTAACAAAATTAAAACAGATGTTTCATATATAAACTAAAAAAAAAGAAGAATTGTGTCAGTCTGTTCTATTTAAAAAATTTGCTGCAAGTTTGAACTTTGGACGTTCCACCGATTCAACTATCTGATTAGAAATATCATTCTACAACTTGGTCACAGATGGAATAAAACTTCTAGAATACTGTGTAGTATTGAGCCCCATGATGGAGAAGGTTTGACTATTGTGATTAACCGTATACCTATTATTACGAACAGGTACTGTCCTGGAAGATCTGAATGCAATGGATTGTCAGATTTATGAAAAATATTATGCAACATGCATACCGAGCTTAATGAACGACAGTGCCGGAGATTAATATTAATATCAGGAATAAAAAATGAGATAAACCGTAAGTTCCTGTCCAAGAAATTAAGATGAGAATTAGCAGCTGAAGACGAGAATGAAGAAATTAAAACACTCCAGAATAGATTGATCACCGATAATCTTGAAAGACTTTCTAAATAAGGCAATTTTTTGAGCAAATAAATTTGCTGTCGAGAATCACATCTAAGAATTTAAGATCTTTTAAGAAACATTATGAATGCTGAGATCCGGATGTTGAGGAGCAACTGTCTCGACCTACTTCCAAACATACTTCAAGTTTTGTTAGGATTCAATTTCATGCCCCATAATTTGCACCATGTAATAATTCTAGCTAGATCTCTATTAAAGGATTCAACAACCTCAGATCTAGATTCAGGAGATAGAATTGATGAAAACAGAGTTGCAGACTCTGCATATAAAGCGATTTTGTTTTCTTGGTAAACCTCACGATATTTGCATATAATGTGAAAAGTATTGGGTCAGGAAAACTACCCTGAGGAACACCAGGTATCACTTTCATATACTCATTATGGTGCCCATCAACAACAGCTCTTTGTTATCAATTACTTAAGAATTTAATAATGATGCTAAGAAAAAACCCACGCACTCCGAACTGTTTGACTTTGAAAACAACGGCTTCATGATTAACACAAGGACAACTCTAAAATCAAGGCCAATCATGCGACCTCCCTGATCAAATTGCATACTAGGGAACAGATGATTACCCTCAGAAAACCTATTTAGACGTTTAGGCAAGAGGTTCAAAAACCTTAGGTAATATGGGAGCTATGGAAATTCGGCGGTAATGAGTAGGACTTGAGCTACTACAAACGCATTTACATAATAGTGTAACATTATCTATTCTCCAACAAGTGTAAAAAGAACCTCTTCTCGCTAACTTGTGCAATATAACAGATAATATTGGAGCTAAGAAATCTGCAGTCTTTATAGAAAACAAAGAAAAAATGCATTTGGGTCTACACTTCCATAAGCATCAAGGTCCATCAACAGAGCTTTAATTTCACGAGATCGTAAAGCTAAACTAGTAAGTTTAGCCTCAGGGAAACAGGAATGAGGAAGACCAGGTTTCTAATTACTCTGCTTACTGTCAAACACATCAGCCAAAAGGGTTGCCTTTTTCTTCGGACAGTGAGTGACATAGCTTCTGGTTTAAATAAAATAGGAAATGTTACGTATACACTAAAGACTACAGATTTAAAGGTAGCCCACCCCGTTTGTTTCTGAGTCATACCAGAAAGGGTCTCTTTTATGATTAAATTGTATTTATTTTCAGTAGAAGCATAAAATCTCTAAGCAAAAGCTTTAAGCTGAGTATAGTTATTCCAAGTGAAATCCAATATGTTACCCTTCCGAAGATGATAGGCCTCATACTTCTCCAAACAAATATATCTAAAATCATCAGTGAACCAGGATTTGTCCTTCACTCGGTACGTTAGCACACGAGAAGGAATACGCCTATCAATTATGTTGACTAGATTCACATTCAAAGGAACAGTAGTCTTAACATTATTATACAACTGTGACCAATTCTAGCTCAAAAGATCATTGAAAATGCTATTCTAGTCTGCTTGGGATTTTGCATAAATATTATATGACTATGACACATCGGGGACAGGGTGTTCAGTCGTCACTACTAATAAAATCAAGGCATGATCAGATGTAATAACCCTTTTACCCCCAAAGGACGTACTGGTATGTTTCACAAAACTCATCTCTTTACCCCCATGGACGTACCCTTGCAAAAAAACTCCTATTCAATTTTTTTTTTTCATATTTTTGACAATTTTTAGAGAAACTTCAGGCATTTTCCAAGAGAATGAGACCAACCTGACCTCTCTATGACAAAAATTAAGGCTGTTAGAGCGATTTAAAAAAATATATACTGCAAAATGTGCTTGAAAAAAAATAACCCCTGGGGGTTAAGGGTTGAAAAGTTCCAAATAGCCTGGGGGTAAAAGGGATAACTAAAGAACCAACCCTATTTGCTATAATGCCAGCGGAGTCTGTGTAAACGAGGTCCAAGCAGCTATCAGACATGCGAGTAGTTTCATTTATATTTCACTCACAGACTGGTTCAGAGGCAAATTCCAAAGCTCTTAAGCCATGGCGATAAGTAGGAGAAATATAAATTAACCCCTCCCTATGGTGAGCATTGAAATTACCAACAAAAACAAAAGCGACCTTTCTATCATTTTCTATCTTAGCCGTAATAGAAAATAAACTCTTTCATGTCTGGATTCCGGTAGATCGAACACAAATAGAAGTTGTTATGCCTACCACAAACTTTTATTACTTTAATCTCATGCCATCCACATTCATAGTAGGACATATGAGTAGCAGGGTACTCAATCCTAATATACACTGTCATTTCCCTAGCCCTAGGAATGGTATCCCGTTTCAAAATTATTGGCTTTTTAAAACCATTCATAAGGATCTCAGATGAGTGTCTCATATTAGAAACTAAAGTTTCTGAGGACAAAAGAGTATCATACTGGATGCAAATATAAAGGTCTTGAATATTTACATGCAGATCACGAACATTGCAATACAGTAGACGACACTGACAAAGTCCAGGACGTACTAGTCCCGCATTTCGCTTAATGCCTCCAGACACGATAGGAATTAATGGTAATAAAAGATTCATCATACTTAAAAACCCTCTTAACAATAACAATATATATAGAAATATGAATAAAGTGACTAATAAAACCCATAGACTATCCATAAAAAGTCGAAAAAACTGGTAAACATGGTGGGGCCGATACACCAAGCAAGGCTAAATATCCTCCAGGATAGCCATTTGCACTAGAATTCTAAGAAAACCACAGAACTATTAAATAAAGGAAATAAAATTCCTTCAAAATTGGTCTTTTAAGAGACGATAATTTTATTCCACTACATATAGTCATCATCATCATTCTCACCATTGTCTTAGACTTCACGTGCCTAAGTAAAGTTCTGCCTTTAATATCTATTGGAATTCTCGTCTAGAAAATATCCAATCTCTTGCAGCCTCCAGTCTCTTAGTTTTCACCCAAAACGAGTGTGGTCTTTTAACTCCTCTGGTGTTCCGAGGAACCCAGTTGTAAAGAACATTTTGAAGACATTTCACTATATCGCATAATCTGGCTTCTAATATTTTTCTTAGAGCTTAGCAATGGAACTGAAAACATCTTTTAAACGTATTCTTATTTTCATACCAAATTAGTGTCAGTATACAAGTACAGATCAAATTAAATTATGTGTAGTCCTACTTTCTTAAGTAGCGCAAATATTTGATTTGCCTTTATATACTTTCGTTAAATTCTATGTGAAGAGAAATTTGGTTTAGTATGAATATTCCTGAATATCTTAAAGACCCATCCTGCTGATGTTTTCCAAACCTCACAAATAGAAATAATTTTTTCGTCTATTCTTTCTAAAGCCTTAAAAATAGTTTGTTAGTTTGATTTCTCTACATTTTCCTCACTCCTCACTCTTGTTTGAACACCTTTAACATCAGAGTTTCATTTCAGTCATCTGACATTACTTCCTCTTCCAATTTTTCTCGTAAAAGTTCCAGTATCCATTCTACTCTTTTTACAAAAGTTACTTCAATAATTCAATATGCCCCTGTGATGGACCTACATCCTTGCCCTTTCTAATATTAATTATTATCTTCTTTATAGATTGTATTTCCTGCATAGGTTCTCCCAGCCTCCCCTTCCCTCGATATCACTCTTTCACTTTTTGTTTTATGTTGTCATCGGTATGCAAGATATTTTCTTCTCTATCTTTGATGATACCTTCTGGTTCAAGTTTTATCTTGTCATATTCCCCTTCCTATATTTTTTAATTATTCTTTTCCCCTCCTTTGGAGCACTTCCAACAGCTATACGCATTATTTTTGTTTCTCTTTCCTCGTCTTTATAATGTCTCCCTTTGAAATCTGCGAATTCCATAGATTTCTCTCTTTGCTTGATATTGTACCTTTTTTAT
Organism: Palaemon carinicauda; assembly: GCF_036898095.1. NCBI lineage: Eukaryota > Metazoa > Arthropoda > Malacostraca > Decapoda > Palaemonidae > Palaemon > Palaemon carinicauda. The sequence continues at coordinate 19,835,727 of NC_090748.1, read as the reverse complement.
TGAGCACCATTTTTTATTCCTATTGTCAATTCATATCCACTTTTCCCTCTAATTGCCTCCTCTTCACATTTCATATATAATGTTTCAATATATTTCTAAATATCTTCCTACTCTACTAACTCAACCTTCTTTTAAATTTATTCTTACTTGTTGTCTTTCTCTCCTATACGTTTTATACGGTTCAAACTTTCCATATAAATATAGTAACCTATGTTACTACCTACATCACTTATCCTTGGTTATTTTTCAATTCTCTACACTGCATCTGTCTTCTCTCTTAACTGCATAAACGATCTTATTTGGCTTAGTATTATTATTATTATTATTATTATTATTATTATTATTATTATTATTATTACTTGCTAAGCTACAACCCTTGTTGGAAAAGTAGGATACTATAAGCTCAGGGGCCCCAACAGGGAAAATAGCTCAGTGAGGAAAGAAAAAAGGAGGAATAGAATATTTTAAGAATAGCAACAACATGCTATCAGTTTCGTACGTTACTGAAGATAATTTTCATACACTAGGCATACATGCAGAATAATTAGAAACTTTGTGCTCTTTCCAGTACATACCACCATCTTCATTCGGCCCTCCAAATTATGTGATCCCTTTAGCTCATTATATCTATTACTTCAATTTCCTGCTTATTATTCTTCGTTCAATCATTCCTTTTTCTGTTGGCATTAATATCATACCTTCTCTACCAATTCAGTTTGGCTTCCCCAAATAAATAAATACACAATCTCTCACTTAGCCTCTTTTTCTCCCCTGATTTGTAGTTATCTAAGATACCCAATTCATATAACATGATTCAATTTTTACCTGATGTGTTCTTATAGGATTCCGGGGTGTTTCTTATTTTCGAATTTCTTATTTCGAATGCATTCTTAAAATTTATAAGCAATGGTAAAATTCATGGAGATTCACTGCATAGATACACTGAAATATAACCAGTTCCTTGCAAGCGACATTTGCTATCTGACTAAAGCTAGTGAACCCTTCAGCTGTAAAAATGAAAAAGAAGAAAAAAATAACCTTAGTCATCTGCTAGGACACAATAATTAGCTCTTTAACCTTATCTATCATCCCGATGAAAATCATTTCTTGTGCCCATCCTGTGTTGGGTTAATATTTTTTGTTGGAGATGTGGCCTTTACCAACTTATAATCTAAGTTCTTGTCCAAAACTCAGATATCACTAGCTTGACCTGACAGGGATGCAACTTTCTAAAAGTATTTTATATATAAAAAAACAACAATTAGCTCTTTTAGTCCTATATACCATAGCTAATCCTATTAGCAAAAGGCCTCTTTCTCTAAAGAATCAGAGATGTTAGCTGGTCGAAAAGCAAGAAAAACAACAACAATAACTGTTGCTTACCTGGAACTGTAAACACTTTTCTTCTGTATTTAGATCGCTTGAACTTCCCCAGATGACAGAGCCATCGAGATGTTGGTCTTTGGACAAACCGATTGTATTGATGATATCTTCTGGTGTTATGAACTTTTCCACTTCGTGATATCTATCGGATAATAGGAGCTATATATTTCTTGTGGACTTTGACCGTATAGTATTATGTTTTCCTAACTTTTTGGTCAAGCAATACAAAATATCGTAGATTAATCATAAACACCGATTTCATCCAAACTTCTATGTATCATTAAACAAAAGCTGTCATTTAATGATGTACATCGATAAACAAAGTAAAGGATTAGAAAATTACCCAAAATTTTACATTGCATATGAACTTTTATGCATCAAAAAAAAAAAAAAAAAGTCTGATACTCATTGTTTACTATGACTATAAAGTTTTCCCAATATATCTTTACCCATGTCTGGATTGTTAAGACGGGAGTATGGGATTGGAAATTATTTTCGCCTCGATTTATGTCTATCTTTAAGCTTAAAATCCACCTTCCTCCTTACAAGTATTGCATTTATATTTTAGCCAATATGTTTACTAATGAAAATCTTGCCTCGAACAAAGAAAATGTGTACTATACACCAACAGAGATGTGATTTGAATGTACTGAAGTATTTTGTTTCTACTATGATACATTTTATATGTGATCTAATGGATTTTTTAAGCAAGTAACCATGGCATATCTTAAACCCCTAATGTCACCCTCATTTGAAGATAATTTACAAAAAGAAGAAATTGTAGAAAAGATGAGAATCCTAAATTACCTATACCAGCAGTAGGTGAAAATGGCGATGGGATTACTGATCATTTTGTTCAACCTCTGAGACTCCAGGATCCTTCCAAGGGCCATGTTCCTCCGTCCCTCAACGCCTTCTTTCTCCAAGAGGTAAATACTTGGGTACATAGCTTTACTTGCTTCATAGATCCAAAGGGTGTTGTCGTTCATCTCAGATATCTAAAGAGGTTGGAATCCGAGTTATATTTCACCTTTTGAATTATTTATTCTAGTAGACTCCTATACAAAAATGGCTGTTTGGTAAAAGGAACATGTGATATATAGGTAGTAATTAAAATATATATCGCAATGTGAGTAAGTTATCAGTCTTGTCTTCAGAGACAGCAGAGAGAAATTGTTTGATACATGACACATTATTGGGGAAATTTTGATCTATCTAACAGTTAATATTGTTGAGAAAATGGAAATCCTAATATTCAGAGTTAAATAGATATGTTTCATATTTAAGTTGTGAGAAATGTTTATCTCTTCTGAAGTTGGAGAGAGAGAGAGAGAGAGAGAGAGAGAGAGAGAGAGAGAGAGAGAGAGAGAGAGAGAGAGAGAGAGAGAGAGAGAGGGAATAATTGTAGCAGAGATTCTCACCGCTTTTCCGCATTCGACTACTCCTCCATGATTCTTGCAGTAAGGGTAATGATAATACCCCCAAAGACCGTTTGGTCTCAAATTAGCTCCAATATCGAGTACGACCTGTACGGGAAATATATAGTTTGATGGAAGACATAAGAAGGCACACACAAAAACCTTATTATTTAGATATATATTTACTTTTATGTTGATGGAGTGGTGAGAGAGGTGAATGCTCGAGTGCTTGGACGAGGATTGAAATTGGTAGACGAGAATGACCATGAATGGGAGGTAAATCAGTAGTTGTTTGCAGATGATACTGTACTGGTTGCAGATGTGGAAGAGAAGCTTGGCCGATTAGTGACAGAATTTGGAAGGGTGTGTGAGAGAAGGAAGTTGAGGGTTAATGTGGATAAGAGTAAGATTATGAGATGTAAGAAACGGGAAGGTGGTGCAAGGTTGAATGTCATGTTGAATGGAGAGTTACTTGAGGAGGTGGATCAGTTTAAGTACTTGAGGTCTGTTGTTGCAGCAAATTGTGGAGTGGGAGTAGATGTACGTCAGAGAGTGAATGAAGGATGCAAAGTGTGGGGTCAGTTAAGGGAGTAGTAAAAATTAGTGTTGGGCATGAATGTAGAGAGAGTTCTGTATGAGAAAGTGATTGTACCAACTGTGATGTATGGATCTGAGTTGTGGGGAATGAAAGTGACGGAGAGATAGAAATTGAATGTGTTTGAGATGAAGTGTCTAAGGAGTATGGCTAGTGTATCTCGAGTATATAGGGTTAGGAACGAAGTAGTGAGGGTGAGAACGGGTGTAAGGAAAGAGTTAGCAGGTAGAGTGGATATGAATGTGTTGAGGTGGTTTGGCCATGTTGAGAGAATGGAAAATGGGTGTCTGCTAAAGAAGGTGATGAATGCAAGATGTGATGGGAGAAGTACAAGTTGAAGGCAAAGGTTTGGGTGGATGAATGGAGTGAAGAAAGCTCTAGGTGATAGGAGGATATATGTGAGAGAGGCTAGAGAGCTTGATAGAAATAGGAATGAATGGCGAGCGATTATGGCGCAGTTCCGGTAGGCCCTGCTGCTTCCTTCGGTGCTTTGGATGACCGCGGAGGTAGCAGTAGTAGGGGATTCAGCGTTATGAAGCTTCATCTGTGGTGGATAATGGAGGAGGGTGGGCTGTGACACCCTAGCAGTACCAGCCGAACCCGGTTGAGTCCCTTGTCAGGCTGGGAGGAACGTAGAGAGGAGAGGTCCCCTTTTTCATTTCATTTGATTGATGTCGGCTACCCCCCAAAATTGGGGGAAGTACCTTGGTATATGTATGTATGTATATTTACACGATTTACTCGGTTGATGAAGGTACATTCATCTAATGAACATGAAATAATGCGTATACCAATATTATTTGTATACTATCTGGAAGTTTTAGTTGAAGTGCTTATTTATAATTTGAGTACTAAATCAGTTGATAAGTGGAGATGAAGTTATTCACCTTATAAACTATATTTTAGTTGCATTCATAATCACATGTGCAATTTCTTTCTTTTTATTAAGCTATTATGCCCCTCATCAGGTTTAAATCATTCTGCCAGTGACCAATTTGCATTTCTATTCTAACAATTTCTTGCAAATATAGATGGCGTAGACTTGAAAAGACTTGCCTTATTTACACAAATTCCTAATAAATCCTATACATATCAGTACCTCCATGTAATCTCTAATTGACGAGTTGAAAGATCTTTCGGATTCCTCGTTCACTTCCTCTGCTGACCAATCGGGATGCTGAGATGAAACCCAATCACGAGAGGCTTCTTTGTACTGCTCAGGAGCCCTCGCGTACGACGGTAGATAGTGCTCAAAGTCAAGAACTGCAACGCCTGTGTGGGTGTAAGGATCTGATGAATTTCAATTTATTGGTAACACGAGGCGGGTAGAATTCCTCATTTAATTTTGACATAAAACTTGGATAGCTCTGCAGGCTTATACTAATGATGGGTTAGGTCTGTATAACAAAAAAAAAAAAAAAAAAAAAAAAAAAAAAAAAAAAAAAAAAAAATAAATAAATAAATAAAAAAAGGGCGAACATCTCTAAACTAAATAAATCCTCCACTGTTAATTATTATTACTAGCTAAGCTACAACCCTAATTGAAAAAACAGGATGCTCTAAGCCCAAGGGCTCCAACATCGATGAAAGGAAATAAGGAAACAGATAGAATAGTCCGAATAAGTGAACCCTCAAGTAAGAGAACTCTAACCGAAGTCAGTAGAAGGCTCTGTTACAGACGCTATGGTTTTATCCACATGAGGCAATCGATGGCTGGGCGAAGGAAGGCACTGAGCCAAAAAATAAATAAAACAAACCAATCAGAAATGTCTGAATAAATCTTAA
>NC_090748.1:19818046-19825546 GCF_036898095.1 Palaemon carinicauda | reverse complement strand
AGAGGGTTGCCTCGTCAGGTGACGATAGAATCGTACATCAAACTGTCAAGTTGGCAAACTGATGTCGTGTGACGTCAGGAGAGCCATACCACCACGCTTCGAGAATGATTCACTGGAAAATTCCAGAATGAATTAGGGTGATATATACAGGGCCTACCCATGCTTAGGAGAGAGATCCAGCCTGACATTTCGAAAGAGCCAACGTCCGACAATCCTCTCACCAGCACCTCTTCAGTCATAAATATGAATATAAGTATGAATATATATATATATATATATATATATATATATATATATATATATATATATAAATATATATATACTAATATAAATATATATATATATATATATATATATATATATATATATATATATATATATATATATATATGTATGTATGTGTATATATATTATATTTCTCAAAATGAACAGGGAAATAGGCAGTTCTAGATATCCATTTGTTGTAAATCCCAACGTTTCGTGATCGTCATTATCACACCTTCCAGGGCTACAAATAGGAAACTCTAATATACAAATATATATAAAAAGTAAAAATTAGTAAAAAAAATAAGAAATTCAAGGAAAAATATGCATAAAACAGAAGTGGAACCAACCTCGCAGTGGCGCAAATAAAAGCTGAATGGCATCAACAAATACAGAACAAAACAAAGAAACCTATGAGAAGTACAATTGAGTGGAGGAAGCTTGGGTGTTTAACGATGGAACCAGTCTTTTAATCAAAATTGACTGTAGAATAGGCAAGTCGTGGTAATTAGATACTTGGCCTATAATGCTAAAATCTTTATTGTCAATATTTATTTTGCACATTTTAGTATGATTGCGCATATTTGAATGTTCTGGGCTGGATATTCTGCAACATCTCTATGAGAATCAATTCTGACCTTCAAAAACCTCTTGGTAGATCCTACGTAGGTCCCAGAGTTACACTTTGGGCAAATATGTTGATACACTACACCAGAGGACACCAAAGGGCTTAATCGATCCTTAAAGTGAAAAATCGAGCCAACTGTGAGAGGACTCTTAGGAATTAAGTTTACTACAACAGCAAGGATAATTGTATGACAGTGACACCACCATATAACCAATGACAATTCTTCTGTACATATACCTGTCAAATTCAGGTTTTTTTGTACTTTGAGTTAAAATCATTCCATCTTCACTATTGTAGCTAATTTATACTTGGCATTTGATTAATGATAAATTTTGCACATTTAGACATGGTTTTTTTGTATACAAATAAAGCCATATATATTGATACATTGAGGTCTGGATTCTCTTACCGACCTAGGGATCACAGTCCTAAGGGGAAACCACTCAGAGACAATATCATCTGACAGTCCAGGAATCGAACTATTGTCCAGGATACTTTTATGAGAGTGACACTACCATTTAGCCACGAAGAATGATATAAATCAAGGATAATTCTTCTGTAGATATATAACTGTCAAATTCAGGTTTTTTTGTACTTAGAATTGAAATTCACTCATCTTAACCATCGTAGCTAATTGGTATGTTGGCACTTGACATTCGATTAATGATAAATTTTGCACATTTAGACATGTTTTTTCAAATTCAAATATGCCATATATTTTGATATATTAGTGTCTTGGTTCTCTTACCGACCTCGGGATAAGAGTCCTGATGCGACACCAATCAAAGACAATAGCAACTGACTGACCGGGAAGCGAACCCTAATCCAGGATACTTGTTTGACAGTGACACCACCATTTAGTCACGAAGAAAGACAGAAGTCAATGACAATTCTTCTCTACATATACCTGTCTAATTCAGGTTTTACTTTGTACTTAGAATTGAAATCAACCCATCTTCACAATCGTAGCTAATTGGGATGTTTTTACTTAGCTTTCAATTAATGATGAATTTTGCCCATTTAGACGTGTTTGTTTTCATATTGAAATAAGCCATATATCTTAATATATTAATGTCTGTATTCTCTTACCGACCCCGAGATCAGAGTCCCAAGCTGAAACCACTCAAAGACAATGGCCTCTGACAGGCCGGGAATCAAACCCTGGTCCAGGATACTTGTTTGATAGTGACACTACCATTTAGCCACGAAGAAAGATAAAAGTCAATGTCAATGCTTCTGTGCATACATAGAATTTGAATGAACTCATGTTCACCATCGTAGTTAATTAGTATGTTTGTACTTGGCGTTAGATTAATGATAAATTTCGCAGACTTAGGCGTGTTATTCAATATTCAAATAAGCCATATATCTTATTATAATAATGTCTGGATTCTCTTACCAACCTCGGGATCAGAGTCCCAAGGCGAAGCCACTCAAAGACAAAAGCATCTGACTGGCCGGGAATCTAACCCTTATCCAGGATACTTGTATGAGAGTGAAGCTATCATTTAGCCACGAAGAAAGATAAAAGTCAATGACAATTCTTCTCTACATATACCTGTCAAACTCAGTTTTTTCGTGCTTAGAATTGAAATCAACCCATCTTCACCATCGTAGTTAATTGGTATGTTTGTACTCGGCATTTGATTAAAGATAAATTTTGCACATTTAGATGTGTTTTTCATATTCAAATAACCCATATATTTTCATACATTAATGTCTGGATTCCCTTACTTACCTCGAGATCAGAGTCCCAAGACGAAACCACTCAAAGACAATACCATCTGACCGTCAGGGAATCGAACCCTGGTCACGTTTGACAAATGGCTGGAAAGCCTAACGAGTACATCAAGAAAACTCTCTTACACCCCACTGAAGTGCGGGGAGAGCCCTTCAGCAAGGTAATGATCGTAATTGTGGGACCGTTACCAAAGACGAAGAAAGGTCACGAATAGTTGTTAACCTCGATGTGTCCAGTGATGAGATACCCAGACCATACCCGCCAGGAACATCAGTGTCAAAGTAATCGCCGAGAAGTTACCAGACTTCATTACTAAGTTAGGTATTCTATAAATCGTTCAGAGTGACTGAGGAACAAATTTCACGTGAAAATTGTTTCAGGATGTGATGAATTGTTGGATATGAAAAAACAACTGTGTACTGCCTATCACCCGGAGACCCAAGGTGATTAGAGAGATTTCATTAAACCCTGAAGAGTATGTTAATGAAGTACTGCAATGAAATAGGAAATGAATGGGACATCCGACTACCATTGATACTATTTGAGGTACGCAATGCTTATCAAGAAAGCATGGAATATAGCCTGCATGAAATGGTGTTTGGACAAGAAGTACAAGGACCGATTAAAATGTTGGCAGAAAAATGGAACGATCGATAGGAAATGAATGGAGAATATTTCAAGAATTTGAGGAAAAGGATCGGCAAGATAAGGAAATTTTCTCTAAAAAACTTGAAAATGAATGGAGGTAAAACGAAGAAAAGGTTCGATACAAAAAGTAAGTTTGTGGCTGGACAACAGAGATAAAGAGATTCCCACTCACCAATAAGTTCTAAGGACCATTCTAGATTTTGGAGAATATCAGTGACCTGTCTTACGTTAGCGAAACCTAAAGAAGAAAGAAAAACCAAAGGAAGGTATACGTTAATGTATTATCATTATTGTTATTACTAGCCAAGCTACAACCCTATTTGGAAAAGCAAGATGATATAAGCCCAAGCGCTCCAATAGGGAAAAATAGCCCTGTGAGGAAAGGAAATAAGGAAATAAATAAATGATGGGAACATATTAACAATAAATCATTCTAAAAACAGTAACAATGTCAAAATAGATATGTCATATATAAACTATTAACAACGTCAAAAACAAATATGTCATATATAAACTATAAAAAGACTCATGTCAGCCTGGTCAACATAAAAACATTTGCTCCAACTTTGAACTTTTGAAGTTCTACTGATTCAACTACCCGATTAGGAAGATCATTTAACAACTTGGTAACAGCTAGAATAAAACTTCTGGAATACTGTGTAGTATTGAGCCTCATGATGGAGAAGGCCTGGCTATTAGAATTAACTGCCTGCCTAGTATTATGAACAGGATAGTATTGTCCAGGGAGATCTGAATGTAAAGGATGGTCAAAGTTATGAAAAATTTATGCAACATGCATAATGAACTAATTGAACGACAGTGCCAAAGATTAATTCTAGATCAGGAATAAGAAATTTAATAGACGTAAGTTTCTGTCCAACAAATTTAGATGAGAATCAGCAGCTGAAAACCAGACAGGAGAACAATACTCAAAACAAGGTAGAATGAAAGAATTAAAACATTTTTTCAGAATAGATTGATCACCGAAAATCTTAAAAGACTTTCTCAATAAGCCAATATTTTGTGCAATTGAAGAAGACACAGACCTAATGTGTTTCTCAAAAGTAAATTTGCTGTCGAGAATCACACCTAAAATTTTAAAAGAGTCATACAAATTCAAAGAAACATTATCAATACTGAGATCCAGATGTTGAGGAGCCACCGTCCTTGACCTACTTACAATCATGCTTTGAGTTTTGGTAGGATTCAACTTCATACCCCATAATTTGCGCCATGCACTAATTTTAGCTAAATCTCCATAAGGGATTCATCAACCCCAGATCTACATTCAGGGGATGGAATTGATGCAAAGAGAGTAGCATCATCTGCATATGCAACAAGTTTGTTTTCTAGGCCAAACCACATGTCATGTGTATATAGTATGAAAAGTAATGGGCCAAGAACACTACCCTGTGGAACACCGGATATCACATTCCTATACTCACTATGGTGCCCAACAACAACAACTCTTTGAGATCTATTACTTAAAATAATCAATAATGATGCTAAGAAACAACCCACCAACTCCCAATTGTTTCAGTTTGAAAACAAGGGCCTCATGATTAACACGGTCAAAGGCAGCACTAAAATCAAGGCCAATCATATCAACTTCCTGACCACAATCAAGGGATTTCTGTACAGCATTGGAGATTGTAACAAGGGCATCACAGGCTCCAAGGCCTTTGCGAAAACCCAATTGCAAACTAGGGAATAGATGATTACCTTCAGCAAACCTATTAAGACGTTTTGCCAAAAGACGTTCAAAGACTTTAGATAATATGGGAGTTATGGAAATTGAGCGGTAATCAGTGGGACTTGAGCTACCACAAACACATTTACATAGAGGAGTAACCTTACAAATTCTCCAACAAGTGCTAAAAGCTGCTCTTCTTGCTAACTTGCGCAAAATAACAGATAACTTTGGAGCTAAGATATCTGCTGTCTTTAGAAAAAAAACAAAGGAAAAATACCATTTGGGTCAACACCTCCATAAGCATCAAGGTCCATTAACAGAGCTTTAATTTCACGAGATCGAAAAGCTAAACTAGTTTTTTTAGCCTCAGGAAAACAGGAATAATGAAGTTCAAGTTTTTCAATACTCTGTTTACTCTCAAAATCATCAGCCAAAAGGGTTGCCTTTTCCTTTGGACAGTGAGTTACGTAGCCATCTGGTTTAAGTAAAGAAGAAAATGTTGCATCAACACCAAAAAGTGCAGATTTAAGAGTAGACCACCATTCATGTTCTTGAGTTGTACCAGATAGGGTTTCTTTTATGATTGAATTGTATTCCTTTTCAGCTGAGGCATAAACTCTCTGAGCAAAAGCTCGAAGCTGAGTATAATTATTCCAGGTCAAATCTGATCTGTTACACTTTCAAAGATGATAGGCCTCCTGCTTCTCCAAATAAGCACGTCTGCAATCCTCATTGAACCACTGTTTGTCCTTCACTCGGTACCTTAGCACACAAGAAGGGATACGCCTATCAATTATGTTGACTAGATTCTCATTCAAAGGGACAACAGTATCTACACTGCTATATAATAGTGACTAATTCAAGCACAAAAGATCATGCAAAATCCCATTCCAGTCTGCTTGGGATTTTATATAGATTTTACAAGAGTATGATACACCAGGGACAGGCTGCTCAGTTTTGACTACTAATGAAATCAAGGCATGATCAGATGTCCCGACTGGAGAACCAACCCTACTAATTATAACGCTATGGGAGTCAGTGTATACAAGGTCCAAGCAATTACCAGACCTGTGAGTTGTTTCATTTATGATTTGCTCGCAGCCTGATTCAGAGGCAAAGTCTAAAGCTCTTAAGCCAATGTGATCATAGGAGAGATAGAACTTAACCACTCCCTATGTTGAGCATTAAAATCACCAACAAAGACAAAAGAAGCCTTTCTATCATTTTCTTGTATCTTAGCCATACTTAAACGGAAACGAGACCGAAGCATCACAGGTGTGTATGGAGCAAACCATTCCCTCCATGGAAGAAGACGACGGGTAGGGGCGGCAAGAAGAATGAATAAATCCTACATTATTAGGAACTTGGAAGAGAAATTAACTCCTTTGAACAAGGAGCAGCAAGAGGAAATAAGCCGATTGATTAGAAGTTTCCCTGAGGCAGTCTCGGACGCCCCGAAATGAACCAATTTGACAAAGTATGATATACATCTTAAAACCAAGGAAAGACCTTTCAAACAACACACTGTAGCCATATCACCGAGAAGTCATGAGAAAAGAAGTGGATTATTTGTTATAAAGTGGATGAACCTAACAAAGTTCTAGCCCTTATAGTTCTCCATGCTTGCTAGTGAAAAAACCAGACGGATCTTTCATAATATTTACGGACTACCGAAGTTGCATTCAATCAGCGTGGCTGATAATTATCCATTTTCGCTTATAGACCAGATACTCGACAACATCGGACAAGTGAGGTTCGTCTCCAAGATCAACTTGTTATAAAGTTATTATCCAATTTCTTTGGACGACAACTCAAAATTGTTATCAGTTTTTATAACCCCATTTGGTCTGATGAATGAACCCTCTACCTTTGAACGAGTGAGGGATAACTTTCTAGGCTCGATTGAAGGAGTAGACGTATATTTCGATGATATTGTGATATATTCATCGACCTGGGGAGAACAGCTGAAAATCCTGAAAAAGGTATTTCAAAAGCTGAGGAGCACACTTAATGATTAACTTGGAGAAGAGTGAATTTGGAAAGACAACAATTTGGTACTTGGGATTTGAAGTCGGAAGAGGACAAATCACTCTGGTAGCTGCTAACATCGGAGGAATAAGTAGAGCCTCTCCTCCCACAACGAGGCAGCAATTACAATGATTTTTAGGGATGGCAGGATTCTACCGATGTTATTGTACGAACTTTTCGGCTGTAGTTGGTCCCTTGTCGGATTTGACTAGTCCCAAGAAAAAATTTATATGGACCAGTGAGTGCCATGAATCATTTGACAGGATTAAGGCCATATTAGCTTTGAAACCAATACTATGAGCACATGATTTAAACAAAAAATTCTTCATCCAAGTGGATGCGTCGGATAATGTGATTGGAGCTGTCTCAATGCAAGAAAACAAGGAAGGAATTCTTCACCCTGTTTGTTTTATGTTGTAGAAGCTGAAGAAACATCAACGACGCTACTCGATAGTTGAAAAGGAACCAGCTAGCACTAGTCACAGCGATAAGCCAGTT
>NC_090748.1:19803046-19813046 GCF_036898095.1 Palaemon carinicauda | reverse complement strand
AACAGGCAAGACAGCGGCACCAATAACGATAAGAATTATATCAGTTCAATGTTCGGTAAAGATAAACTAGTAAATTAATGTTTTGAATTAGTAGAGTAAGCTATTCTAATTGAAAATAATTCTATTGCACAAAAAAAAAAAAAAACTTATATGTAGCATTTTCTGCATTCATCTGAATACTTAAAAGATATTTTATAATTTATATTATTTTACCACCCCATTTGTTCAATTATATAAAAAAATATAATCTGTATGTAATGTGTCAGGTGTTTTTTTATCACAATGGTACGGAAAATTAACAACAGCTGTTTATGTTAGATATCAATGCTACTTTAAAAGAAATGTTTGTCAAACAGGACCAATTCCTGTCACGTAATTCCTACATCTCTCCAAACTATAGAACAACGATCTAAGTTGGTGTAATATGTCAGATAAAAAACCTGTTTATTAAATCGCCTATATCGGATAGGACTTTCAGAGAAATTAATTTTGTCAGGGCGTTTTAATTCACATCAGTTTTCTGAAAATAAATCTATTAATCCCACTATTTCTAGAAATTTCATGAAAAGAATAGTGCATCATTATCAGTGATTCCATTGTGACTTGTGATCCAATTTAGGATTATTTGCTTGTTGTTGCTTTCGTGAGCTAAGGCTAAGTATTGTGTTGCTGTGATAAGGTAGACATTTTCAGTGGGTTCTTCGTTACTGAGAGTCAGAATAGCTCCTCCCGAATTTGTATGAATTATTGTGTTTCCTTCATGTAGACTGGCCGAGTGCTCTACGGCTTTGGCAATCACCACTAACTCGGTTTGTAGCGTGGAGGCGTGGTTGGAAAGCCTCCAGTTTTCTCTGAAGCCTGATGGAGAAACATCTGCAGGAATATAACGATCAAATGATCCATCGGTATAGTAGGTGTTGGGATCTGAGGTGTTCCTAAATGCATATTTTGCTGCTTGTTTGAGTTGTTCTGTCGTGCAGAGAGCTTCGTTTGCTGCTGGAAGGATGGTGAAATTATACTGGATAGTGTCCGGAGACCACAGGGCAGAAGTGATGTAGCCATCATGCTTTATATGCCCCTTTGCCTTTACATCTGCATTCTTCTAAGTGTGTCCAGCAGTCTCTTTAGGTGTGTATTTGGCGGATCAATCTCCTCCGCCAGAGGGAGAAGTCTTCTAAGTTTATTATTCAGAGGGAAGTCTCTCTCTGCTGTGATTGGCTGGTGCACACTATCAAAGGCTTTTTCATAGTTCTCAAAACGGGAATTTGGTCAGTGCAACTTCTACCTTTTCTAAATCCTGCTTATTCATCTCTCAGCTTTTCATCAATATTTCTCTCCAGTCTCTTAAGAATAAGCATACTGTATATTTTCATAACAACTGACGTAAGTGTTATACCTATGTAATTATTGCAATTAGGTCTCCTTTTTTAGCTATTTTCACCAACACCCCTAACTCCCATTCATCAGTGGTCTGGGAGTCACTCAATTTTCAGCCAGTATAATCTCGGCAGTTATTACATCGTATCCCAGGCCTTTCCATTTCTTTAGTCTTTTTTAGGATAGCTTCGACTTCAAACACACTGAATTCATTCGTGGGCACATCAAGGTCTTCTGCAACTTCAGGTATATCAATCAAATTATTCCCATCATATCTCCTATTCATAACCTTACTAAAGTATTCCATCCAACATTGTCTTTCTTCATCTTCGGTTGCTATAACAGAGCCCTCTCTCTTTTTGATGGGTATATGCTTCTTCTTTGGCCCAGTCATGGTCATTACTCAAATCGAGTATGATTGCTCTGGGAAGTCATCTGTGGGTCCTCATGTAGCTATTGAGACTAATTCTCCAATGACATACTCTGTCACAGTTGGTGCAGATGTTGTTAGGTGTGTGTGGAGGCTGTTGGAAGTTTCGATGAGCTAGCCTAGCAAGAGCTTTCTTTTTCTTGTTCTCATTAAAATTTTCAATTCCCTCCTTCACCTTATCTCTTCAGGCCGACGCTCCATTGCATCCGATTCCCCTGTTCTATAATGAATATAACATAGATTTAAGTTTACTTTTACGTGGTCCTAGAATATTTTCCCTGGTTTACCAACTTTTCGAGTCCCATCACTTAGCTTTGAGTACAAAAGCTGCTTAGAAAGGTGGGTGTCTTCATTATGACAACGTGCAAAGCCCATCTTAACTGTTTTTTCACTATCGAAAATACTACAAAGGCATGGTGTGAAGTTTAAACTCTTTGCAGATGACACACAATTTTACTTCTCCATAAATTATATAGATGATCCTTGATAGTGTTAGAGAATGGATGACATTTAAGCAACTAAAATTAAATAAGAACAAAACTGAATTCATGTTGGTTGCAAGAGAAACAGCGTGAGAAACTTAAGTGATATTCAAATGAACATAAATAATGACTCGGTGCCGTTATCTAGTAAAGTTCGAGATCTAGGTGTATTTCTTGACTCCAACCTATCTCTTAATGCCCAAATAAATAATGTAATGAAAACTGCTGGTTATCATCTAAGAAATATTGCGTTTATAAAAAAGTACCTAGACGAAAATTCTGTAAAGAAACTTATGATAAACTGTTAATGCCAGGATTGATTATTGCAACTCTATCTATTACAATTTACCTAAAGTGCAACTTGAGAAATAACAAAACATATTAAACAGATGAGCTAGACTGATAAAAGGCATCCCACCTAGAGAAAGGATTACTCCTATGCTAATTGATTTACACTGGCTGCCGATTAAAGCGAAGATTGTATTTAAAATGAGTAGAATAACCCACCAAGTTATCAGAACCGGGCGTCCAATTACTTAAGAGAAATGCTACATATTGCGCAGCCAATAAATCGTGTCGACACGAAAATAGTTACAGATGGCTTCAAACTGTTGGAACCTAGATATGTGTCTACTTTAGGCTCTAAAGTC
This sequence comes from Palaemon carinicauda, assembly GCF_036898095.1. Classification (NCBI taxonomy): domain Eukaryota; kingdom Metazoa; phylum Arthropoda; class Malacostraca; order Decapoda; family Palaemonidae; genus Palaemon; species Palaemon carinicauda. Next base: position 19,810,107 of record NC_090748.1, on the reverse strand, counting down.
TTTAAATATGCGGCCCCGAGACTATATAATAAGCTCCTACGAAACATTCGAATGATTGAAGATATTAAGGCTTTCAAGAGGAAACTGAAGACTTTCTTATTTCATGAGTCTTTGGACAGTGACGATTTAACAATAAATGAAGAATATGAGACATGAAACGTTAAATACTCTGAACGAATAAGGTAAACCAACAGTGGAGGTCCTGTATGGGACCGGAAAAGCAGCCATCAAAGTAAAGTAAGTAAGTAAAATGGCGTTACCATTGAAGCAGTTTGTCTCTTCAAGGACTCTTGCGTTAGTGCGGTGGTCTTTCCAAGTTATTTTCAAGATGTTTTGCAATGACTGCTAGTGTAATTTCCCAGGACATTTAATGTACTGTAGTACCGGTAAACTGGTTCGGTTTGGTTAAGATTGTCTCACCTTATGCAAGACACGGGCTCGATCGTTGGTTCGTGAAGATTGCCATGCCTATAGCATGACATGGGGTCCTGTCCTGGACAGCCCGTAGGAGGATAACAATCTGGAATGAGAAATCCAAAAGGAGTGAGAATTGGTGTATCAAAAAGGAGAGATTGGATTTGAAAGAATCTGGAACAGTAAAAAGGATGCAGAATGAGGGATTAAGGGGGTATTTGACAAGACATGGAAAGGGGCAGTAACCCGAAAAAGGGGACTCCTTTTTAGGTCCATGAAAGAAAAGTTTTAGTTAGAGAAAGAGTATTGATAGCAGCAAGTCCCAGTAAGTAGGAGAGACTGGGAGAGGAGAGGGTATTCTGCAGATGGAGAGAAAAGGAGTAGGTTTAAGCAAAGAGGTTTATCCCTGCTCTGTGGCTGGAAAGTGGAATAGTTGCAGGAGCTGCAGGAACGTGGGGGTCGAGGATAAGGAAAGGACTCTGGTGAGGATCTGGAAGGCGATAGGTATGAAGTCTTGCAAGGTGAGGGACGCAATTTGTTGAGCCAAGGTTTGGGATGGTATTGAGGATGAGGGTCGTTGCTGGTCCTTATGAGGAGCAGTTGCAGGTCGGTGTTGATCCTTATGAGGAGCAGTTGCTGGTCGGTGCTGGTCAGTATGGGGAGCAGTTGCAGGTCGGTGCTGGTCATTATGAGGAGCAGTTGCAGGTCGTTTCTGGTCCTTATGAGGAGCAGTTGCAGGTGCAGGCGCAGGAGCAGTGGCTGGCTGGCGCTGTCTTCTCTGGCGAGGAGGTCGCTAGTCTTTCGGTGGCTTGATTGGAGCTGGTTTCTGTTGGTTTGGAGAGGATGTACTCTTCATAGCTACTATCCTCTTGAGACGTTCTGGGCAGCGCTTATTCCAAGCATGGTGTGGCCTGGAACAGTTGGGGCACTTGGATGTGGTGTGTCGTCCTTCTTTGTGGGCCTTAATGCACACTTCTGTGCAATGTCGCTGGCTGCAGACACCGCAGATGATGGGGCCTCTGCATTCTTCTTTGTGATGTCCAAAACGTTGGCATCTATAACATCGAACGGGCTCAGGAGTATATTCTTCGATGGTGAAAGTTCCCCAGACTCCTAGATCCAGTTTGGAGCGAACTGGACCAATGAAGGTGGCACTGAGGCATCAAACTGGAACGTTGTCTTTGCTCATGCAGCGAACAGCACAGTCAATGTTGCTGCACGACGTTGCAATGGTGATAGGCATCGTCACAGGATACCTGGTGATGACAGCTTTCTTCCTGATAAAAGCAGGATTCATCAACGTTAAAGTTTGGTCTTCCTGGAGGAATATGGCTGTCTCAACGTCCTTCGGGCAGATGATAAGATCACCTTTCCTGTTTGGTCTGACAGTGAGTTGCATGCCTGGCTTAATAGCCATGGCAGCAACAGAGGCGTAGGAGAGTTTGCTGTCCATGTGTGAGAGCCGAAACTTCGGCAGAGGCTTCTTTGGCTGCGTAGCTGGGATGTTTCCTGCAATAGAAGAGGCTTCTTGCAGGAGTGTTGTAAGGCAATCTGTGCAGTTGCAGTCCGTGGAGTGGGCCCCCTGTTCGGTCTCCATGGCGTTGGAGGACTCAGGCATGGTGGTTGAAGGGTTGACTGCGGCTGCATACGACTGCTGAGGAGTTGCAGGGACAGACAAGGACGAGTCTGTGCTCTCAGTCCTTGGAGTCACAAGTGGCGATGGTGGGGCTGGTACTGGCACTGGTGAAGGACGTTCAGGAATCTTCCTTCTCTTGGGAGAGGGTGGTCCCTTCCCTGGCAGCTTTCTTCGAATTGGCGAGTTTGCTGTATTTTACAAGCTTGATAGAGGCGTCTTTGCACCCCTCACATCTGCTTCTGATATGGTGATTAAACACGGCTTGGTCGACTACGTCAGTGGTCCAGCGGGCGACGGTGCTGAACATCCAGTCACGTCGCTGTTAGTATGCTATACAACAATCACAGTCGCAGGCCAGATCGTTGAAATAGTCTTCACATTGCCTGCTGGCTTCTGGATAAAAGTTCCATCCCGAGTCTCCAATCTGAAAGACCGATATGGTGGCGAAACTTTACGGGGACCGCAATAAGAATTTTACTGAGAGCGGCCCCAAGAGTGAAGGTGTTGCAGGAGTTTCCAGGCGATGAACGTTGTCGATGGTCCCGATGATCCGAATGACACGGGCTCTTCCAGTTTTCAAAGCTGTAAAGAACATGTATATACTATATATAAATGAAGAGATGAATTCTAGGTTAAAACACTTTATGATATCTATGCATTATTATTATTATTATTATTATTATTATTATTATTATTATTATATGTTAAGCTATAGCACTAGTTGAAAAAGCAAGATGCCATAAGCCCAAGGGCTCCAAAAGGGAAAATAGCCCAGTGAGCAAAGGAAACAATAAAGTAAATAAACTGCAAGTGAAGTAATAAACAATCGAAATAAAATATATTAAGAACACTAACAATATTAAAATAATTCTTTCATATATAAACTAATAAGATTTCAAAAACAGAAGGAAGATATATAACATACAAAGGTGGACCCAAGTGCACCCTCAGTCAAAAGAACTCTACCCTAAGACACTAAAAGACCATGGTAGAGAGGCTGTGGCACTGCCCAAGACCTGAAAACAATGGTTAAATTTTGGAGTGCCCTTTTCCTAGATGAGCTGCTTACCATAGCTAAAGAGCCTCTTTTACCCTTACCAAGAGAAAAGTAGCCACTGACCAATTACAGTGCAGTAGTTAACCCCCTGAGCGAAGAAGACTTGTTTGGTAATCTCAATGTTGTCAGGTGTATGAGGGCAGAAGAGAATGTGTAAAGAATAGGCCAGACTATTCGGTGCATGTGTAGGCAAAGGGAAAATTAGCCGTAACCAGAGAGAAGGATCCAATGCAGTACTGTCTGGCCAGTCAAATGACCCAGTGACTCCAGAGTTAGTATCACAACGGGTGGCTGGTGCCCTCACCAACCTACTACCTATCAAGAAGTACAGTTATCCTAAAACTACATAAAGATAGTGAACAAATTCTCTTTGAAAAATGAGTTAGATAGGGAGATCCAATATCTCCCAAATTATTCGCAGCATGCCTAGAAAAAGTCTTTAAACGTTTAGATCGAGAAAATGTATGAGTCAATATTAATGGGGAATATCTTAATAACTTAAGATTTGCAGATGATATAGTTGTGTTTAATGATTGAGTGGAGGAATTGCGAAAAATAATAAAAGTTTTGAATTGAAAAAGAATATGGGTAAAACTAAGATAAGGATTAATGAAATTGAAGAGACACAACAAATGGTGGTTATGGACGAACTTTAAGAGATTGTAAATGAATGTACGTACTTAAAAATATGGTGAGAATATTCTCAGGACATGAAACTGAAATCAAAAGAGAAATAAGCACAGGATGGAGAGCACTTGGTAAAAAAGAAGGTATTATGAAAAATATAACGCTCCTTCCTCTAAAAAGAAAAGTATTTAATCAGATGGTCCTACCAGCATTAACATATGGATCAGAAATTTGGAGCCGAATAAAAGCCTTAGAGCATAAACAAGTTGCAATTCAAAGACCATGGAAAGAATAGTGATGGGATTAACACCAAGTAAACCAAAAGTTATCTACCCCTTTTCTGTACCTTAGATTTGATAGGAAATTGCTAATATTTGATCTTAAGAAAGCCCTTAATATGTTATCCTTAACTAAAACTTATCAAGCTAAATTGTTGTTTTTGGTTTAAGAATGTTAGCTATGGAGATTTTTCTTTTAGTGTTTTTTTTTTTTTAAATGTACGGTTGTCCTTTGGTCTTCGATGTAGTCCCTTCTTACTTATGATATCATTATATTACACACTAATTTTGCAGCCTTCTGAGAATTCCAGAAAATCAGAGTTGAAGAAGTTAATTTACTCGCTGATTTACATGGACAATGGAGCTATTAATGCAAATACTGCAGAAGAATTAGATTGGGCACATAATCAACTTCCTGGTATTTTTGAGCATTTTAAATTTTTATTCAGCAGGTTGTTACAAACGAAAATGCTTTGCAGGTACAAATTGATCAGGATGTAGAGATAGCTACTCCCAACAATAACAAATTGTTTGGATTAACTTGGGACAGAAACAATGATGAAATTTTCAGATAAAATCGACGAAGCCGAACTCGATGCAGAGTTGACGTCTTGTCAGGATTACTTTGATAAAATTGAAAGATGTTCACCCCTTCTTGATGTGTCTAGCAATAATAATGGTTTCCTAAACCCCACTGATGTAGCTAGTAGTTTATTAAGGCAGCCTACAGCTCCTCTTCCTAAGTTTAGTAGTGGTGAAGGAGATGATCTTTAGAATTTTATATCAGAGTTTGAAACCACTACGAATCTATTTCATTATCCTGACAGGGATTTTGCTCCTGTTACCTTCTGAAAAATAAGGAACACTCTGAAAAATAAGGAACACTTTACGGTATAATAAGACAAGTTCCCATTATATGCTTGGTACTCACTGTATCAATCCAGGCAGGAAGACTATGGAGATGGCCGAGCCAGAAGAAGGACTTCAATTCCATTACGACGAGAAATGCCTGGGATCCGGATGTCGTAATTTAGCAATACATGCTATAGATTCTTGGAAAAAACCCACAAATGTATTCTTGTTAGTTTAAGCTGAAGCTATCTTGTGGTGTTGACTCTCTAATGGTCAGGTTCTGAGTTTCTGACAATGAACACATTGTTTAATAACTTCCATGACAATTGAAAAATTTTTAGGGGTATAATAATTTCGCCTCATTTCAGATCAGACCCACCTACTATTCCCTTCCTTAATGTTTTTATTGATTATTTAGGGCCTTTTTTCTGTAAAGAATAAAGGCATTTCAAAGAAGATTTGGTTATTATGTATATATTGCACTTGGTCAAGAGCCATTAATCTTAAAATTTGCAGAAGTTTAAATGTATCTGATTTTATGAGAGCATTTCAGCTACAATGTTTTGAGTAATGAATTTCCCTATTGTGTATCAGTGACTTAAGGACACAATTGGTGTCCGGAGCAAACGCTATAAGTTCTTTCATTAATGATCCACGGACGCAATTGTATTTTGAAGAGAATAATGTGAAAACCCTCTCTTTCCAACAATATTTTAAAGGTTGCAGTCAATTAGAGTCTTTAGTAGATGACAAAACGGCTAATTTTTGAAGCTATTAAGAATAATGTACTTTCATATTTTGATTTTGAATTTCTTGTCTGTAACGTTGTGCATCTTATCAATAGGCGACCCATAGCATTCAAAGACGCTGTCAGAGACAACGATGTTAATGATATGCCAGAACCTATAACGTCTGAACAGCTGATCAGGGGATACGAGTTGCCTTCCATGAATTTGATTCCTGAGCTTTAACATTCTCCCGTTGATGATCCAGATTTTAATCAACATCATTCTCATGCATCTAATATTCAGAAAATTATTCAAAATTGTGGAATGTTAGAAATTATTTGGTGGATGCATACCATAATGAGTTTTTAGGTACTTTGATACACCAAGCTGTGGATAAACATGGAAGATATCGCCCTGTTTCTCATGAATTTATTAAAGTTGGGGATATGGTTTTAGTCAAAGAAGAATATACCAAGCGAATAATTATCCAATGGATATTGTTTTAGAAGTATTTAGTAATGACTTGGGTGAGATTCCTCATGCAGTTGTAAAGAAGAAAAAAAAACGACCAAGTTACGTGGTTGCATATATCCAATTTGATACCAATTCTTGAGAATTGTACCCATATTGAACTTCCACCTGCTATTAATGATAACTATTAATGTGTTTTCTCATCCCAAAAGAAGAGCTGCTGCAGTAAGCGAAGAGAAGAGAAAACAAATGCTTAATCAATTTTACTTATTTGTATATAGTCTCAATATTAAGTATTGTACCATCCGTGAGTCACACGATCGTACATAGTAAAGATATTTCATTTTTGTATATATTATGTTTGTATCTTCACTCTCCCCTCGCACTAATAAGGACCTGAAATAACATGTCTGTTTTTCTCACTGTTAACTGTTAACTGGTGTGGTGTCGGTTGAACATGATATTGCCTGTTATGTTTGTTATGCCCTTTTTGCCTGGAGTTTATGTATATATAAACGAATGTTCTGTAATAAAGTTACTCAGTTGCTTTCATCCTGCCTTTGAGTCACAACCTTCTCTCGGCTCGTCACATTGGTGACCCCGGGGCAAATCGCTCCTCCCGCCTTCCCCCCGCCCCTTACTGTTACTATGACGCCCTCAAAACATAACTTCTGCAGCAGTACTTGCCGTCGCCAGCCGCCTGTATAGCAAAGCTTTTTCAGCTCTCTCAAAAACCGTTGGGGGACCAGAGGGCTTCGCTCACCCTCAAGGAAATGACCAGTATCGCTCGCCTGCAACCTGCCGCAGACGGCTCTCCTCGTGAGGTGAACCTACCATTGACCCGAACCTGTACGCGCTGCCATACCCGATGTCGATAGTTTACCCATATAGGACTTGATGACCAAAGCCGACGCCCTTATGGAGAGCCACTTCATGACCTTCAAGACCTCCATCAACGCCTCCACTCCTGACGAAGAGGACACCTATTCAACGTCAAC
>NC_090748.1:19795546-19798046 GCF_036898095.1 Palaemon carinicauda | reverse complement strand
TGTAATGAGGTGATCACTAAACGAGACACAAATTTGCGGATGGTCCTTAACTTTGTTTCTTGGCGCCAAAACAGCTCATCGCCAAAACAATGAGTGCCAAACTGTCTATCGCCAAAATGGCGGCGCCAAATCGTCAGCGCCAAAGAGTCGGCGCCAAATCGTCCTGTTCCGTCCTGGACCAGGGTTCGCAATCCGGCCAGTCAGATACTATAGTCTTTGAGTGATTGCCTGGGTTGTGATCCCGAGGTAGTTAGGAGAATCTAGACTTTAATGTATTAATATATATGGATTATTTGAACTATGAAAAACATGTATAAATAAGCAAAATTTATCATTAAGTGACTGCCAAGTCCCAAATATACCAATTAGGTACGATGGTGAAGATGGGATAATTTCAATTTTAAGTACAAAAAACCTGAATTCCACAGGTATACATACAGAAGAATTGAAATTGTCTTTTATCTTTCTTCGTGGCTGAATGGTATGGTGAATGGCATAAAAGTATCATGGACCAGGGTTCGAAACCCTGCTGATCAGATACTATAGTCTTTGAGTGATTTTGCCTGGGGCTCTGATCACAAGGTCGTTGAGAGAATCCAGACTTTAATGTAATAATATATTTGGCTTATTTGAAATAGGAAAAACACATTTGAATGTGCTAAGTTCATCATTAATCGAATGCCAAGCCCCAAACCTACCAATTAACTACGATAGTGAAGATAGGTTGATATCAATTCTAAGTACAAAATTCGACAGGTATATGTACAGAAAAATGGTCATTGATTTTATCCTTCTTCGTGGCTGAGTAGTATGGTCAATGGCATACATGCATCCTGGACCAGGGCTCGAGACCCGGCCAGTCAGATACTATAGTCTTTGAGTGATTTCACCTGGGGCTCTTATCCTGAGGTCGTTAAGAGAATTCAGACTTTGATATATTAATATATATGGCTTATTTGAAATATGAAAAACACGTTTAAATGTGCAAAACTCATCATTAATCGAATGCCATGTCCTCAGCCTACCAATTAGGTTTTATGATGAAGATGGGTTGATTTCAATTCTAAGTACAAAAAAACTTGAATTCGACAGGTATATGTACAGGAGAACTGTCCATGACTTTTATATTTGTTCGTGGTTGAAGGGTATGGTCATTGGTATACAAGTATCCTGTACCAGGGTCCGAAATCCAGGCGGTCAGATACTAGAGTCTTTAGGGGATTTCACCTGGGGCTCTCATCCCGAGGTCGTTAAGAGAATCCAGACTTCAGTGTATTAATATATATGGCTTACTTGAAATATGAAAAACACGTTTAAATGTGTAAAATTTATCATTGGTCGAATGCCAAGTCTCAAACCTACCAACTAGCTAAGATGGTGAAGATGGGTAGATTTCAATTCTAAGTACAAAAACCTGAGTTCGACAGGTATATGTACACAAGAATTGTCAATGACTTTTATCTCTATTCGTGGCTGAGTGGTATGGTCAATGGTATACAAGTATCCTGGACCAGGGTTCGAAACCCGGCCGGTCAGATACTAGAGTCTTTAAGTGATTTCACCTGGGGCTTGGATCCCGAGGTCGTTAAGAGAATCCTGACTTCAATGGATTAATACATATTGCTTATTTGAAGTATGGAAAATACGTTTAAATATGCAAAATTTATCATTAATCGAATGCCAAGTCCCAAACCTACCAATGAGCTACGATGGTAAAGATTGGTTGATAAGTACAAAAAACCTGATTTCGACGAGTATATGTACAGAAGAATTGTCATTGACTTTGATCTTTCTTCGTGGCTGAGATGTAAGGACAATGTCATACAAGTATCCTTGACAAGGGTTTGAAACCCGGCCGGTCAGATACTATAGTCTTTGAGTGATTTTGCCTGGGGATCTGATGCTGGGGTCGTTAAGAGAATCCAGACTTTAATGTATTAATATATATGGCTTATTAGAAATATGAAAAACACGTTTATATGTGCAAATTTTATCTTACACACACACACACACACACACACACACACACATATATATATATATATGTATGTATATATATATTTATATATATATACACACATATATATATGTATATATCTATATCTATATCTATATCTATATATATATATATATATATATATATATATATATATATATATATATATATGTATGTATATATATATTCATATACATACACACATATATATATATGTATATCTATATATATATATATATATATATATATATATATATATATATATATATATATATATATATATCTATATCTATATATATATATATATATATATATATATATATATATATATATATAGATATATATATATGTGTGTATATATAAATATATATATATACATACACATGTGTATATATATATATATATATATATATATATATATATATATATATATATATATATATATATATATATATATATGTATATATACATACATATTTGTATATATATATATATATATATATA
>NC_090748.1:19788046-19790546 GCF_036898095.1 Palaemon carinicauda | reverse complement strand
ATGACTATAAACATTTTGAAAGTAGAAATATCTTCTTCTTGACTACAAATAATATGGCCACCATGGAAATGCAAAAGGGCTTGTTAAGTCCAGACAGAGCAATTTGTGCATATATCTGCAGCTATTTTTTTCAGCTCAATCAAGAAACACAATTGTAATGACTTTTTCACATTCTTAATACAAAAGACAACATAGAATGCCGCCAAATTACTATTGCATAGATATAAATATTGTAATCGAAAGTGATACATTATAGACAAAGAAATTATCCATAAATTTGGATAATTTTGTATGCCACTGTCTTTGGCAAGAAAGGATAGCACCATAAATACCCATGCAAGATCACAGTATCTTTGTGCTATTTCAGAATGACAAAATAGTCATAGTGAACCACAATGAGATAGCCAAAAAGTCACAACTCCATGTAAACTTTTTTATGGCAATGCTCTAGTCTAATCCTTTCGGCAACTTGCCGGATACTGATTATGAAGTTGTATTTTCTAAGGCCATCATATCATATTCCGCAAAAGGAGTTACCAAACGTGATGTGGTATTCGACAGGTAGAGTTAGACAACAAAATTCTTGGCATACCTAGCCCTGAGGAAATTCACCCTTTTACACCTTTAATGCGCGGCGAGTAACCAAACAGATAGCGTAGGGAGAGATGGTACAGGTGGGGGGCAGGGCTACTCACAGGAACTCGCCGCACAACAAGGGTGTGACGGGGTAGACTTCTTCAGAGCCAAATGTGCCTGGAATGACCGTGTCCAACTGTACGTTGGAAGAGTAAGGCCCCAGCCAGGATCTGGAATGGTAGAAGGGTAAGAAGCCCCATCCAAAAGGTCACCAACCATAGTGACACTACTGTTATAAGTGGGAGGGGGGAGGGGGAAGGCATTCATAAATCACAGTGCGAACAAGGCTGACCTAGCAATATTCCCCTCTGAATATATCATCAATAAATCATCTGATGAGCAGGATCCAGGAAAGGCACTGTACCTGGCACAGAATTATAAATGAAAGAGCATAGAGAATAATACTTGTCTATTTATCCATCTATCTATTCATATATTTTATATATTCATATATATTGAAAAAATAAAAAAAAAAAAATTGAAACCATAAAAGAGCTTCAAGGTTTTGTTATTTCACATAAAATCATATTGTAAGAGAAATAGCGAAAATTCTGGTATAAAGCCGAAAAGGATATCTCCAACCCCTATTATTTTTCCGGTAATTGGGAATGTGTTCTCTATATGGTATCACAATTCTATTGATATGTGATATGGCTAAACTCAAGTAACATTATTTTCGAGTACGACTCCCGTATAAACAATATATTTTTTTTATACTACTGAATACTGGAATAAGCATTATATATGTTTCTAAACGAGGTTTCATAAAAAAAAAAAAAAGTGTTTCTTTTTGCTCTTCATGGCTTATTTATTCAGGATAAATAGTAAACGTACAAAGCTGAAACGTAAAATGTGTTATGTATTCTTCTCTGATTATTCCTCTTTTCACATAATTATCAAATACTTCTTCGCAATCAAACACAGGCATAATGTAAGTAGTGCTTAACTCTTTCATTCCTAATCAATTTTGAGATATTTTAAACAACATTTATTCATATTCCTATTCTTTTATCTTTATTTCAAAATGTTTCTTTATTATAATCCGATTAGCATGATATATCAATTGGGTTGATTTTATTTTATCTCTGCCTTGCTACGCGCGCTTAAATCTCAGAGTTATTTCTGACTGGAAAATAAAACACATTACTATCATCATCATCACCATCATCATCATCATCCGTTACTAGTTCAATAGATAACAAAGGCCTCAGACATGTCTCTCCACCTATGTCTGTTTATGGTTTTTTTTTCTATGACAGTCCACACCCACAAACTTTCTTAGATCATCAATCCTTCGTCTTCTCTTCCTACCCCAGCATTTTTTTGTCATCTCAAACGACCAATACTGTTGTTCTTAATGTCCAACTATTATGTCATTTTCATTACATATCCTACCCATGTCTAATTCTTTTTCTTATAGGTTGTTAGAATATCCTCTAATCTAGTTTTCTCTCGTTTCCATGTTGTTCTTTTTCTGTCTCTTAGTGTTATTCCCCTCATTAATCTTTCCATAGCTCTCTAAGTTGTAACTAGCTTATTTGTCAAGACTTTAATAAGGCTCCAAGTTTCTGATGCATAAGTTAAAACTAATAGGACCATCTGGTTAAATACTTTTCTTTTTAAAGAGAGTGGCAATTTATCTTCCATAATCTCATTTTGTTTACCAAAAGCTCTCCCTCCATTACTAATCATTCTTTTAATTTTAGTGGTAGATTAGCTAGGGCACCAGCCACCCGTTGAGATAATACTGCTAGAGAGTTATGGGGTCCTTTGACTGGCTAGACAGTAATACATTGGATCCTTCTCTCCGGTTACGGTTCATTTTCACACACCGAATAGTCTCTCCCATTCTTTATATATTCTC
>NC_090748.1:19753046-19783046 GCF_036898095.1 Palaemon carinicauda | reverse complement strand
AGAAACTGGTAATTTAGAGGAGGAGTGGAAGTTAGCAAAAGAAAATTTAGTTGGGATTGCAAGTGATGTATGTGGCAAGAAGGTTGTTGGAGGCAGCATGAGGAAGGGCAGTGAATGGTGGAATGAAGGAGTGAAGGTAAAAGTGGAAGAGAAAAAGAGGGCTTTTGAAGAATGGCTGCAGAGTAATAGTATAGAGAAGTATGAAAAATATAGAGAGCAAAAGGTGGAAGTAAAGCGCAAGGTACGTGAGGCAAAGAGGGCAGCTGACCTGAGGTGGGGTCAGGGACTGGGTCAGTCATATGAAGAGAATAAGAAGAAGTTTTGGAAAGAAGTGAAGAGAGTAAGGAAGGCCGGCGCAAGAATTGAAGAGACAGTGAAAGATGGAAATGGAAGGTTGTTAAAAGGAGAGGAGGCAAGGAAAAGGTGGGCGGAATATTTTGAAAGTTTGCTGAATGTTGAGGATGATAGGGAGGCAGATATAATTGCGGTTCCAGGTGTTGAGGTGCCAGTGATGGGAGATGAGAATGAGAGAGAGATTACAATAGAGGAAGTGAGGAGAGCACTAGATGAAACGAGAGTAGGAAAAGCATCGGGTATGGATGGTGTGAAAGCTGAGATGTTGAAGGAAGGGGGTGTGACTGTACTTGAATGGTTGGTGAGATTGTTTAATGTGTGTTTTGTGTTGTCAATGGTACCAGTAGATTGGGTCTGTACATGTATTGTACCACTATATAAGGGTAAGGGAGATGTGCATGAGTGTTGTAATTCAAGAGGTATTAGTTTGTTGAGTGTAGTTGGAAAAGTATATGGTAGAATACTGATTAATAGGATTAAGGATAAAACAGAGAATGCAATCTTGGAAGTACAGGGTGGTTTTAGAAGAGGTAGGGGTTGTAAGAATCAGATTTTTACAGTTAGGCAGATATGCGAGAAATATTTAGCAAAAGGTAAGGAGGTGTATGTTGCGTTTATGGATCTGGAGAAAGCATATGATAGAGTTGATAGGGAAGCAATGTGGAATGTGATGAGGTTATATGGAGTTGGTGGAAGGTTGTTGCAAGCAGTGAAAAGTTTCTACACAGGTAGTAAAGCATGTGTTAGAATAGGAAATGAGGTGAGCGATTGGTTTCCGGTGAGAGTGGGGCTGAGACAGGGATGTGTGATGTCGCCGTGGTTGTTTAACTTGTATGTTGATGGAGTGGTGAGAGAGGTGAATGCTAGAGTGCTTGGACGAGGATTAAAACTGGTAGGCGAGAATGATCATGAATGGGAGGTAAATCAGTTGTTGTTTGCGGATGATACTGTACTGGTAGCAGACACAGAAGAGAAGCTTGACCGACTAGTGACAGAATTTGGAAGGGTGTGTGAGAGAAGGAAGTTGAGAGTTAATGTGGGTAAGAGTAAGGTTATGAGATGTACGAGAAGGGAAGGTGGTGCAAGGTTGAATGTCATGTTGAATGGAGAGTTACTTGAGGAGGTGGATCAGTTTAAGTACTTGGGGTCTGTTGTTGCAGCAAATGGTGGAGTGGAAGCAGATGTACGTCAGAGAGTGAATGAAGGTTGCAAAGTGTTGGGGGCAGTTAAGGGAGTAGTAAAAAATAGAGGATTAGGCATGAATGTAAAGAGAGTTCTATATGAGAAAGTGATTGTACCAACTGTGATGTATGGATCGGAGTTGTGGGGAATGAAAGTGATGGAGAGACAGAAATTGAATGTGTTTGAGATGAAGTGTCTGAGGAGTATGGCTGGTGTATCTCGAGTAGATAGGGTTAGGAACGAAGTGGTGAGGGTGAGAACGGGTGTAAGAAATGAGTTAGCGGCTAGAGTGGATATGAATGTGTTGAGGTGGTTTGGCCATGTTGAGAGAATGGAAAATGGCTGTCTGCTAAAGAAGGTGATGAATGCAAGAGTTGATGGGAGAAGTACAAGAGGAAGGCCAAGGTTTGGGTGGATGGATGGTGTGAAGAAAGCTCTGGGTGATAGGAGGATAGATGTGAGAGAGGCAAGAGAGCGTGCTAGAAATAGGAATGAATGGCGAGCGATTGTGACGCAGTTCCGGTAGGCCCTGCTGCTTCCTCCGGTGCCTTAGATGACCGCGGAGGTAGCAGCAGTAGGGGACTCAGCAGTATGAAGCTTCATCTGTGGTGGAAATGTGGGAGGTTGGGCTGTGGCACCCTAGCAGTACCAGCTGAACTCGGCTGAGTCCCTGGTTAGGCTGGAGGAACGTAGAGAGTAGAGGTCCCCTTTTTGTTTTGTTTCTTGTTGTTGTCGGCTACCCCCCAAAATTGGGGGAAGTGCCTTTGGTATATGTATGTATGTATATATATATATATATATATATATATGTGTGTATATATAAATATTTATGTATATATATATATATATATATATATATATATATGTATATATATGTATATATATAAATATATATATATACATATATATATATATATATATATGTATATATATATATATATATATATATATATATATATATATATATATATATATATATATACATATATATATATATATATGTATATATATATTTATATAAATATATATATATATATATATATATTTATATATATATATATATATATATATATATATATATATATATATATATATATATATATATTTATATATTAATATATATTTATATATATATATACATAAATAAGTAATTGTATATTGTTGGGGGCAGTTAAGGGAGTAGTAAAAAATAGAGGGTTGGGCATGAATGTAAAGAGAGTTCTATATGAGAAAGTGATTGTACCAACTGTGATGTATGGATCGGAGTTGTGGGGAATGGAAGTGATGGAGAGACAGAAATTGAATGTGTTTGAGATGAAGTGTCTAAGGAGTATGGCTGGTGTATCTCGAATAGATAGGGTTAGGAACGAAGTGGTGAGAGAGAGAACGAGTGTAAGAAATGAGTTAGCGGCTAGAGTGGATATGAATGTGTTGAGGTGGTTTGGTCATGTTGAGAGAATGGAAAATGGTTGTCTGCTAAAGAAGGTGATGAATGCAAGAGTTGATGGGAGAAGTACAAGAGGAAGGCCAAGGTTTGGGTGGATGGATGGTGTGAAGAAAGCTCTGGGTGATAGGAGGATAGATGTGAGAGAGGCAAGAGAGCGTGCTAGAAATAGGAATGAATGGCGAGCGATTGTGACGCAGTTCCAGTAGGCCCTGCTGCTTCCTCCGGTGCCCTAGATGACCGCGGAGGTAGCAGCAGTAGGGGAGTCAGTATTATGAAGCTTCATCTGTGGTGGAAATGTGGGAGGTTGGGCTGTGGTACCCTAGCAGTACCAGCTGAACTCGGTTGAGTCCCTGATTAGGCTGAAGGAACATAGAGAGTAGAGGTCCCCTTTTTGTTTTGTTTCATTGTTGGTGTCGGGTACCCCCCAAAATTGGGGGAAGTGCCTTGGTATATGGATGGATATTTATATATATGTTTATATGTACATATATATATATATATATATATATATATATATATATATAAATATATATATATATATATATATATATATATATATATATATATATATATATACATACATATATATATATATATATATACATATATATATATATATATATATATATATATATATATATATATATATATATATATATATATATATTTATACATGAATATATATAATTATACATATATATATATATATATATATATATATATATATATATATATATATATATATATATATATATACATATATATATATATATATATATATATATATATATATATATATTTATATATATATATATATATATATATATATATATATATATATACATATATATATATATATATATATATATATATATATATATATATATATATATATATATTTATACACCTATATATATACTGTATATGAATATATAAATACATATATATATATATATATATATATATATATATATATATATATATATATATGCATATATATATTGTTAGTAATGGCGGTCATTGCGCTACCTCTACCAAACAAAGAACCCACCAGCAAGGACTTCGTCGGCCTGCCATGAGTTTTGGGACCCAACCCAGAGTCTCACCAACCCCCCAACCATCCTATACCAGTCTACTCCCCTTTGAGGTCTCATTTTTCAGCCATCTTTACTTATCATATGGCGACGTCAAGATCCCATGAAAAAGAGGAGGCCTATGGATGGGGGTGTCGGGACACGTGACCAAGCCTGACTAATAGGACAGCGGTCAGGCCAATCCCCCGTACCACCCCCAATTGGGGGCCAAGTGGGGTTGAATCTACCAAGGAAGAACTGGGTATCATTCTTCGTGATTCAACCTCTGTGAGGGAACGACATCTTCTCCACCCTCAAGACATCAGGGAGGCAGGACCTCTGTTAACATATCCTCCACAAGGGAGGAACCCGAGTCCTTTTTACTAAGGTAAGGTGTCTGATTTTGAGATCCTCATTATCCTTACCCAACCTCCCATCCCTTCCTTATCACATCCCATTTTTCTTTTTATCCTTTAAAGAAAGATTCTACCACCTGAACCTTTTAACCTATTCCCTATACCCAAACCACGTGTGCCGTTTAGTCCTAGCCTTAATTAATTCACCCTGTGACAGTGTTGATTCCATTGTGTAATGTTTAAATCCCTAAGTTTTGCATTTTCATTTAATTTGCTTAAAGGTTTTGACCACACGACTTCATCGTGTTCCCAGCCTGTAGAAGTAAGTGTGCTGTTAATAATTCAATTTATTCCCCTTTCCAGGGAACGTGATTGCTGTCCTGAAGTTTCATCCACGGTCCACTAAACTCTATTCGAAGCTCCTCGTGGCTTAGATTAAAATATAATTATCTGTTGTGTTCCCCTCCCTTTTATTAGTTTTTATTTGAATATTATTTTAAATACATATATTTGTCAGTATTCCTTGTCTTATTGCTGACTGGCGACCTTTCCCATTGTTATTTTTTTTTATGGCCCTTGAGTCCCTTAAGCAAGGCCGGACTCGAACCACGGGCCCGTAACAATATATATATATATATATATATATATATATATATATATATATATATATATATATATATATATATACATTCATCAGTCGTTAATAGTGCACTGAAGATCAAAGGCCTCAGCCATGTCGTTCGACTTCCGTCTTCTCTATTTCTTTCCAATTCTCTAGGAACTGTGACGGGCCGAGAGAGGAGTTGTGAACTCAAATGCAGGATGCAATCAACTGAGTTTTATTAAGGAACACTCTTCTTTATATACAAAACCTCAAGGCAACAGGACATGACCTGTTCGAGAGACGGACAATGTTACAGAGCAAAACAGAGACATGATCATTCAGGTTCTTTTTAGTGCGAGGGAAGAGCGCAGATACAAGTATAATATATACAAAATAATTATGTACAATTGTGTGCCACACGGTTGGTACATGGCTCCCCCCCTAAAAATGACATACTATACATGTTAAATAGGGCGCCCTGATCTAGAGAGGCGAACTGTAGGCGGGTCATCTGGCAGAAGATAAGCATGGTTTTAGACGATCAATGGAGACCCAGTCTTCTTTGCCCCGAATGTTTAGTAGGAATGCTTTCGGACTGCGTCGGATCACAAGGAAAGGGCCCGTGTAAGGGGGTGTTAGTGGTGGCTTGCTAGTGTCGTTGCGCAGGAAGACGTGCGTTGCAGAGTGCATGTCCGTTGGTATGTGATGCTTAGCTGAGGGCTTGTAAGTCTGGCGACACGGAGTAAATTTTCCCACGACGTGACGTATGCGCTGGAGATCGTCGGAGGAGGTTGTAGAAGGAAAAAATTCGGCAGGGACGACCAACGGGTCGCCATACACCATTTCAGCTGCCGAGACGTCGAGGGCGTCTTTAGGAGTGGTCCTTAGTCCCAGGAGGACCAAGGGAAGTTGAGTAAACCAGTTGCAATCCTTGCAGCGGGACATCAAAGCTGCTTTGAGGGTGCGATGAAAACGTTCAACCATTCCATTGGCAGCGGGGTTGTAGGCCGTTGTCTGATGTAGGGTGATGCCCAGGAGATTCGCTAATGACGTCCACAATTGAGAGGTGAAAGTGGTTTCCCTGTCAGAAGTAATATGCTCAGGGATACTGAATCTTGAAATCCATCCAGAGAGTAAGGCAGATGTACATGAGGCGGACGTTGCAGTTTCCATGGGAATAGCTTCAGGCCAACGAGTGGAGCGGTCGATGACGGTAAACAGGTAACGATGTCCTTGTGATGTGGGTAGGGGGCCTACAACGTCGACGTAAATGTGTGCGAAACGACGCTGAGGTTGAGGAAAGGTGCCCACTCCGGAATCCGTGTTTCGATGTACTTTGGAAGTACAGGCGCGGACCCAATCCTTAGCATCCTTAGAAATGCCGTGCCAAATGAACTTTGCCTTCAGCAGCTGTGCAGTAGAACGGCACGAGGGATGTGAGAGGCCGTGAATGAAATCAAACACCTGTCGGCGCATGGGAGCAGGAATCCAAGGTCGCGGTCTACCAGTACTGACGTCACAGAGGAGGGTGGTGTTGGAGTCTTCGAGGGGAAAATCTTCCCAACGGAGGGACGTGCAGGATGTCCTACAAGCTTGATACTCTGGATCCTGTTGTTAGGCTTCAGCCAGGGCGTTGTAATCCAATCCCAGTTGAACGGCAGCCAACGTGTTTCTTGACAGGGCATCGGCAACGGGATTCATTTTCCCAGGGACGTATTGGAGGGTGCAATTGTATTCAGCCACGGCGGAGAGATGTCAGCGTTGACGGGCGGACCAGGCGTCAGACTGTCGAGTGAAGGCGTGCACCAGAGGCATGTAGTCTGTGCGAATGACGAAGGGTGTACCTTCTAAGAAATGGTGAAAGTGACGGACAGCCAAGTGCACCGCCAGCAATTCTCGATCGAAGGTAGAATAACCCGATTCTGCCTTGGACAGTTTTCTGCTGAAGAAGGCCAATGGGCGGGGCGAGCCTTTGACCACCTGCTCAAGTACTGCACCAATAGCGACGTCGCTGGCATCGTGGAGAGAAGGAGAGGGGCGTGTGGGATAGGAAAAGTGAGAGCCGCAGCAGTTGATAGGGCCTTCTTTGCATTGCAGAAGGCTGCTTCTTGAAGGGGACCCCACTTCAGGTCCTTTGGCTTGCCCTTGAGGGAGGCGTAGAGGGGAGCAAGAGTGGCGGCAATGGCTGGCAGAAAACGGTGATAATAGTTGATCATGCCCAAGAATTCCTGCAGCGCTTTGACGGTCGAGAGCGTGGGGAAGTTCTGAACGGCTGCTACCTTCTCAGGGAGGGGATGGACTCCTTCAGGAGTGATACGGTGCCCTAATAACGACACTTCGTTGGCGCCAAAGGTACACTTGTCGTACCGGACTACAAGGCCATTTTGTTGCAGGCGGTCGAGCACGATGCGTAGGTGACGGAGGTGTTCCTCTTTTGAGGAGGAGAACACAAGTATGTCGTCCACATAACATACACAGAAAGGGAGGTCCCCTAAGATGCCATCCATGAGACGTTGAAACGTTGCCCCAGCATTACGAAGGCCAAAACAGGAGTAATTGAAGGTGTATGTACCAAACGGAGTGGTGATGGCAGTCTTGGGAATGTCTTCTGGGTTCATAGGCACCTGATAATACCCCTTCAGGAGGTCGAGCGTAGAGAAAACCTTCGCTTTGTGCAGGTAGGAGGTCACATCGGCAATGTTTGGGAGGGGGTAGTGATCCGGTTCTGTTTGCATGTTCAGGCGCCTGTAATCCCCGCACGGACGGAGGGAGCCGTCTTTCTTCAGAACGATGTGTAAGGGTGACGACCATGGGCTGGAGGCCTTTTGGCAAAGGCCCTTTTTCTCCATTTCGGCGAACGTCTGTTTGGCGGCTGCCAATCGTTCCGGAGACAGACGTCTGAATTTTGCAAAGACTGGGGGTCGTGTCGTCTTGATATGGTGATAAATACCGTACTTGGCAGGAACCGTGGGCGTTTGGCGAAGTTCTGGACGGAAAACTTCCGGGTACGACGTGAGGAGGTGGGCGTAGGCATCCGTGGGTGTGCTGATGTGGAGAGCGAGGTTAGAGGGGGCGGGTTGAAGAGGTGTCGACAAGTACGAGTCTGCGTTGACCAATCGTCGGTGGGCGACATCGACCAGAAGGTGGAAATGAGAGAGGAAATCCGCACCGAGGATTGGCATTGTGACGTCAGCAACGAGAAACTTCCAATTGAATTTACCGTTTCCGAACGATAAAGTGAGCTTCTCGTAACCGTAGGTGGGTATCGCAGATCCATTGGCAGCTACCAAGCGGACGTCGGCAGATGTAGACAGACTACGTTGGGCCTTGAAGAGTTTCCTTGGCAAAAGAGAATGACAAGCACCCGTGTCTACCAAAAATCGCACGTCCGTTCCTGCATCCTGTAAAAAGAAAAGATTAGAAACATGGGAGGCCACCGCCACAAGTGATGGCCTACTTACACGTTTTTTTGGCCACTGACAATCCTTGGCACATTTCTTCGCGGTTGCCCCGAATCTGAAGTGGTAGTAGCAAAACTGCGGCGGATGGGAGGTAGTAAGTGGCCAGTCGAGCGATTGGTGGGTGGTGGACGGCTCTGTCGCCGCTTCAGCACGTCACGGGGTAGGCGTGTATGTCCTACGGCATTCATGTCAGCTTCAGTTGACGTTGAATAGGCATCCTCGTCGTCAGGGGTGGAGGCGTTGATGAAGGTCTTGAAGTGGCTGTCCATAAGGGCGTCGGCTTTGGTCATCAAGTCCTTTATGGGTAAACTATCGACATCGGGTATGGCAGCGCTTACAGGTTCGGGTAAACGGCGTATCCAAAGGGCACGAAGTAAGTTCACCTCACGAGGAAAGCCGTCTGCGGCAGGTTGAAGGCGAGCGATACTGGTCATTTCCCTGAGGGCAAGCGAAGCCCTTTGGTCCCCCAACGGTTGTTGCGAGAGCTGAAAAAGCTTTGCTATACGGGCAGCTGGTGACGGCGAGTACTGCTGCAGAAGGTATGTTTTGAGGGCTTCATTCGCTATTGGGGTGTCTCCTTGTTCACAAAGCCAGTCGGATATTTCTTGGAAGGTGTCCTCGGGTATCGCCGCGAGAACATAATCCGCTTTGGTGGTTGAGCGAGTCACGCCCCTGATACGAAACTGGACTTCTGAGCGCTGAAACCATGCAAACGCTTCTCCGGTGGCGAACGGTGAAAGATTCAATGGGGCGGCGCCAACTGCTGTAGTAGAGTCTGTCTCCGTCATAGTACCAACGATGGAGGGGCGAGGGAGGTGGGGGTGGAAGGCAGTGGGACCGAGTCGACTTCCGGGGTCACCAATGTGACGGGCCGAGAGAGGAGTTGTGAACTCAAAGGCAGGATGCAATCAACTGAGTTTTATTATGGAACACTCTTCTTTATATACAAAACCTCAAGGCAACAGGACATGACCTGTTCGAGAGACAGACAATGTTACAGAGCAAAACAGAGACATGATCATTCAGGTTCTTTTTAGTGCGAGGGAAGAGCGCAGATACAAGAATAATATATACAAAATAATTATGTACAATTGTGTGCCACAAGGTTGGTACAGAACTCATTTTGTTATTTGTCAACCTCATTATACGTCCGGCCCACATCCATTTATTTGTTGTTGTTAGAATATTCTCTACTTCAGTTTGCTCTCTTAGCAATGTTTTTCTTTTGCTGCCTGTCAGGGTTATTCCCATAATTTTTCTTTCCATAGATCTCTAAGTTGTAAGTAGCTTATGTTGTAATGCTTTTCTAAGGCACCATATTTCTGATGTATAAGTTAAAACGGGTGTGACCATCTTATTAAATACTATCTTTTTTTAGTGAAAGATACCTTTTTGTTTTATAATCTCCTTTGATTATCCAAAACCTCTCCCCCCTATGCTTATCCTTCTTTTAATTTCGGTCCCGTGTCCTAGGAAAACACTTACAGTGTTTCATAAATACATATATTCAATAACGATATATAAAGTTTCGTCCATAACTCTTATATTTCATCTCTGCGTTTTCACTGAACAATATCTTAATTCTACTCATATTCAATTTTAGTCTTACATTTATGCTATTTCTATTCAAATCTTCTATCATCTTTTGTAATTCCACACATAAACCACTAAACACAACTATGTCATCTGCAAATCTTAGGTTGTTAAGGTATTGCCCATTAAAATCAACACCTACAATTTCCCAATAATTTTTTTTTTTTCAAGATTTCTCCTATGCAGGCTTTGAATAATTTAGGAGAGATGGGAGTGTCCCTGTCTAACTCCTTTCTTAATCGAAATTTTCTCACTATCTTTACATAGTTTAAGGATTGTTGTACTTCCCGTATAGATATCTTCAAGTGTTCTTACATAAGATTCATATGCTCTTCGTCTTTAAAAGACTTTCATTACTGCTGACGTTTTTACAAATCAAAAACTTTCTTATAGCTTATAGATGCTGTACATAGTGTTCATTTCTTTTCATTCTGTAGAATTTTTTTTATTTTCTGGTTAATTACATATAGATAGTAGGTTGTTGAATCCAAACTTCTAAAGCCTGCCAACTATCTTGGTTGATTAGAGTCTAACAGTCTTACTATACGGCCTGAGATGATCTTTGTAAAAATTTTTTATATTACTGGGAGTATTTTTGAAGGCCATTTGTGTCTCCCTTTTTGCGAATCAATATAATGATGGAGTTGTTCCAAGCTTTTATTATTATAATTACTAGCTAAACTACAAGCCTAGTTGGAAAAGCAAGATGCTATAAGCCAAAGGGCTTCAACAAGGAATAGTAGCCCAGTGAGGAAAGGAAATCAGGAAATAATAAATATTATAAGAAGTAATAAACAAATAAAATACAATATTTTAAAAAGCAATAACAGCATTAAAACAGATATTTCATATATAAACTATAAAAAAGATATATGTCAGCCTGTTCAACATAAAAACATTCGCTGCAAGTTTGAATTCTTGAAGTTCCACCGATTCAACTACCCGATTAGGAAGATCATTCCACAACTTAGTCACAATTGGAATAAGACTTCTAGAATACTGTGATGTATAGAACTTTATGATAGAGAAGGCCTGACTATTAGAATTAACTGCAAGCCTAGTATTACGAACAGGATGGAACTGTCAGAGAAGATCTGAATGGAAAGGATGGTCAGAATTATAAAAAAGCCTATGCAACATGCATAATGATCTGATTGAACGACGGTGGCAGAGATTAATATCTAGATCAGGTATACGAAATTTAATAGACAGTAAGTTCTTGTCCAACAAATTAAGATGAGAATCAGCAGCTGAATACAAGGAGAACAATACTCAAAGCAAGGTAAAATGATAGAATTAAAACACTTCTTCAGAATAGATTGATCACCGAAAATCTTAAAAGTCTTCTTAATAAACCATTTTTTTTTTTTTTGGAAATTGAAGAAGACAGAGACCTGTGTTTCTCAAAAGTAAATTTACTGTCAAGAATCACACCTTTTGGTATAGATCATTCTTGCATCCATTTTCTGTAACGTTTAGTGAGTTTTACTACTATGAAACCTCCTCCATTCATTATCAAATCAATGTTAGGTCGTCTTTTCCTGCTGCTTTGTATCTTTTCATGCCTTTTAATGTTTTTTTTTGTTTTTTTTTAGGCTCAGGTGTTTCATTATTTCTATTGGCAAAGTTATTTCTTATATCAATATTAAATAGCATTGTAAAGAAATCTTCTGCAATTTTTATCACTTCGTCTCTATTATTGTTAATATTTTCATTTCCATCCTTTATAGCAAATATCTTTTGACGGCCCGTTCAAAGTCTTATTTTCATCATTTTATGCTTCTTCCTTTCTTTAGTGTTTCCTTAATTTTGGTCTGATTGTGATTAAGAATTACTTGTGTTTACAGTTTGTTTATTGTTCTGGATAGTTCTGCTAATTCTATTTCTTCTGTGTTGGATTTTAACCTTATTTACAATCTTTTCTTTATTAGGGTTTTGGTCTTTTCTGATAATATGCTTTGATCTTGCTTAGGAACATTTCCCCCTATTTTTTGAGCTGCTTCCAATACAAATTTTGTAAAATCACTGTTCATACACACATACAAACACACACACACACACATATAGGCTATATATATATATATATATATATATATATATATATATATATATATGAATATATATACATATATATATGTATATATATATATATATATATATATATATATATATATATGTATATATATATATGTATATATATATATATATAAATATATATATATTTATATATATATATATATATATATATATATATATATATATATATATATATATATATATATATATATATATATATATATATATATATATATATATATATCTATATATATACATATATAAATATATATATATATATATATATATATATATATATATATTTATATATATATATATATATATATTTATATATATAGATAAATAAATATATATATATATATATATATATATATATATATATATATATATATATATATATGGCTGTCCATCGTATGTTGATGACTACTAATGTTTCCTTAAATGGTAACTATGTAGATGATAATTAAATTAGTGTTGCTGTCGCTGATGTCATTGTGTAAGATGATGCAGACCAATCCTTGAACCACAGACTACCGTACATCTGGCAGGTCCAGTTGTTGTTCATTGGAAGGACTAACATCGGAGGATTTTACTTCGTTCTCTGCATTGCTGCCTTACTAGGATTTTTTTATCTTCTAATCTAATTACCCCTGCACTGCCTAACGAACATTATATATGTTTGTTGGAATCACTTACTGCAAAATCTTTTGGATTAATGTTGCAATTCTTAAGTGTATCCTTTATGTTATCTTTTTATCTCTTCATTTGAACCCCTGAGTTTTGACATGCACTAGCCCTGGATAGGTATCATTATGACCACCTTAAATAGGTTTCGATGGGTTGATATTAGCCCAAAGTCCTCCCCCAAAAAATCATGAGAAATTCCTTTACAAATCAATTTACAACCTTTCAATATTAAAAAAAACTTCAAAGAATATTCTAATCTTCAAAAAAAATTAAACAAAAGGTAAGTCCAAACTAAATATTAATTACAAATAAATGAAAAAAAAGTATACATAAAAGTGACTTTACAAAAAAATTCACCTAAAATCTAAATATGGAAATAAACTAAAACAATTCTAAACACTGATTTTATGATAATTGAGCTCCATTTGCTGAGATACAGAGTGGGGAGGGGGAGAGAAATCTCAAGAGAACATTTTGTGAAATGAGAAAAAAGTGTATGTTTTTTGGCTAAAAAATTCTATCCTCTTTTCAACATTTTTTGGGGGTAGGTAAATGACATAGTTAGTTGCTGAAATATTTATAGCTTATTACACTATTATCGTCCAACAAAAATGTGTAAAAGAATCAGCACTTGGATATTATTTAGTGTTATAAAAATTAGATTTTTTTCTGAGTTCTATTTTGATTTGAAAAAAAAAAATCCTTATATCAATTGCTGAGCTTGGTATATATGCATGAAAATATCAGAAATTTTATAAAAAAATAAAAAAGAGGAATACATAGAGCTATGCCAGCTTACCTGTCGGATATGCTCACAAAGTGGCCGCCAACCACACCACCTTGTAAGGCCAAATCTGCTACCTAAAATGGAGAAAGATATGTCAATATCAGCTAGTTATTTACTTCTAGGACTTGCATAAAAATATTTTTTTGTAGCTAGAATGAAGTTTTTAGATTATTTTGTAATTAAAAAGATTAAAATAATGATCATAATTAAGTTCTCATAAAGGTACAAACTTACAAAAATGGGAAGATTATAAACTATTTTATAAAAACAAGGGATAGTATGCAATTCCATGAATTATTGAATGGTCAAAAATACGAATATTTATTTTAGTTTCTTAACTAGAACAACCATCAAATATATTCTGGACACAACATAGTTTGGTGCTGCAGACACACAGGTTTGCGACACTTCAAACAGGCAGTGTTCCTATTGTGATCGTCCTTGGATGGGCAGCTATGGCATGTAACCCTTTGCGGCAGCTTGATATGGCCACAGGGAATGTCAAGTTTTAGCTTGAAGGTGTCAAGCATTAGTTGACGGAGCAACTTTGAAAATTTCCCCGCAGACATGTCGTACCGATGTTTTACTTGGAGAGCACAAAAATCAAAGGTGATTTCCTTGAGGAAAGCTCGCCTCGGCATCGGCTTATAGACGGGCGTGGACACGTACAGAATATAGGAATTTACCATTACTATATTCAGTATCCTATAAAAGAGACACAGTGGCCAGCGTCGTGTCTTACGAATGCAATTGAATATAGCCTGCATCTGATCAAATGTTTCTACACCCCCCTTCATAGAGTTATAGAACATTTGAATGTCAGTTTTCCTCTTCTAGATCTCAGAAGGATTGTGATGAAGAGAACTCAACAACATGACCTTCTTTGTTCTATTAACTTGCTGACATTGAGGGATCAAATTGTATGAGTAATTGAACACAGTCACTGAGTCCTTGATAGGAATCAACTTTTCAGCAATGTGTTTAGGAATGTAAGGTTTCTGTCGAATGGTGCCACACAAGCACATGCCGTCTGTCTCGAGTGCCAAGGCAAGCTGAAGATTCGTGAAGAAATTATTTGTTGTCACCATGCGGCCCCTTTGATGAAAAGGGGCCACAAGGTTCATTGTGAACATTTCTCCAAGAGACGTTCCTCTCGGCACCTTGTCTGCTTCCTTCCCAAGATATGGTATGGCATGACACATGTAGTGCGTGTCCGCATCACATGCCAATACCAGCTTCATGCCGTACCTAGAGGAAATTAAACTAGACTAAGTTACCAATAAAATGTAATTGGATAAAGAAATAATATACACACACACACACACACACATATATATATATATATATATATATACATATATATATCTATATATATATATATATATATATATATATATATATATATATATATATATATATATATATATATATATATATCTATAGATATAGATATATATATATATATATATATATATATATATATATATATATATATATATATATATATATACATATATATATATATTATACGTAATCTTTGCCTCTTTTCAGGAGAGAGAGAGAGAGAGAGAGAGAGAGAGAGAGAGAGAGAGAGAGATAAGAACAAAATATATCACAGACGAATAATATGAATAAAAGAAAATAAAAATAGAAATCCTTATTTACCAGGTTTGTTGGGAATGTACATTTTGAAGGGACACTATCCTCTGAAAGCCACGAGCTGCTCATCTACAGTTAGATGTGGCCCGGGGCTGTACAAGTGGCGACAAAATGGTTCCACACAGTACTGATCGGGGTGAGTCAATCATCTCTCTCCCTATCAACTCTAGTGGTCGTGTCATCAAACTATAGCACATAAATCAGCAAGCCAAATAGTACAGCGGTACAAAGGATTCCCTTCCATGACGTCCCACATGTCCTTCACGGTAGTGTGGTTGTTATTTCTCACTGCCAACATTACCAAAATCCCAATGAATCTCTTTAGCTCCCTCAAGTCAATATCCTTCAGGGTAACATTACCCTTTTGATGATATTTACTTCTGATGAGAGCAAGGCGTAAATTGGAATGAACGACGATTTTCTCAAGGATTTCGTCGACCAAGAACAAAGAGAAAATATCAACCACGCGCCTAGCACTCGAGACAGAGCACGTCGGGCCTCCTTGCCCAATGAAGGGGTTATACATGGGAGGAAGAGCTTCCACTAAGCGATGTATAGGCGCTCCCCTGGCTGGCTGGAGTTCACCCCTCCTCCTCTTCCTACTAGTCTCCTCCACCAGGGTAAGACTGAGGGAGGGGGGAGGGTAAGCAAATGAGGTTGACGCCAAGGGGGGTCTGTTGGTGTAAACACTGACGCACTAACCCCCTCATCATACGCCGACGCACTATCCCCTCATCATCCCCTTCTCCCTCTGTGTTGACAAAGGGAACTATCTCCTCGTCAACACTCGAATCATTGTCCCCCACCACACTTCCCTCTAACTCAGCTACGCCATACTCTTCGACGTCTGAGATGTCAGCGACTTCCAAATTATCTTCAAAAATCACTCTCTAGCTCAAGAAGAGAGTTGATCTGATTGAAGCCAAGAGTTTGACGTTTTGCCATTTTATATCGATGAAAACCGAAAAATGCAAATAAAATGAAAATCGACATTTACTGAAAAATATGCTACATGGCAACTTATGGTAACTCAGTCTGCACCGAGGTCACACATCCGGGGTAAAAGACATTCACAAACAATTTACAACAGTCCTTTTTCATACATGGCGAAACACTAATGCACCTTCGATAAATAAATAAAAACTTTGATATTTCACAACTTACCTTAATTAGGTATTAATGGGTCGAGCTCGACACGAGGGTATGTCAGAAATGGCACAAGAAAAAAAGCTGCTGTGAAATGCAGACTGACCCGACTGCTGCACACACTGAACTGAGGTCTCGCAGGTCGATATCACGCGCAACCAATACGTACAAAAAATTAGGGCATAAAAATTTTTTTTTTCTGAAACCTTCTCGGGTCGTTTACGACCCGCCACATCTGATGAGGGAGGTAGTGTTCTGGTATATGTATATGTCCAGTCCATCTCAACTGTCTTTTTGCTAGTGTGGCCTCTATGCTGATTGGTTTGGCTAGTTGTAATATTTCTGTATGAGGGACTGTAATTATTCAAGTTATTCCAAGGATACGTTGTAAGTATCTAATATGGAAGGCTCCCATAGGCTTTGTGTGGTGATGGTAGAGAGTCTAGGATTCTGTATCATATAGTAGTGTGGAGAGTGATACAGATGCATAGACTGAGATTTTAGTAATTTTCTTTAAGGTTGTCCTTATTGAATAGTCTAGAGCGAAGGCGTCCAAAGGATTCTGATGCTTGGTTGAATCATGATATGATATCTTCATCTATGTTGTGCTTGATTGAGAGCAAACTGTCAAGATAAGTGAGACTTTGGACTTGTTTGACATTTTCACAGTTAATTTTGAATGGTAAAGATTGTTAATTTTTGTTTCTCTGCGTAATGACTTCTGTTTTAGCAATATTTATTTCAAGTCCCATTACTTGGCAGATGGAGACTCCTAAGGTTGAAAACACTTCTCTCCATGCAAAATTAAATTTTCACACCGTCATCAGGCTGTTAAATTCGATGGCTGAGAAGAGTGATTACTATGAGGAACATATTGAAGAAGACAGGAGCCAGGATGTATCCTTGTTTCACTATAACTTTGACACTGAAGGGTTCAAATTTGCTGCTGCCAATTTTCCCTTAAGCCTGCATATTATCATACAGATCCTTCATAATGTTGAGAAAATTGGGTGGGACATCCCATAAAAGTTCCTGATTAACAGTGTCGAAAGGTTTGGTCAAATCAATGAAAACAATACACAGATCGTAGTTTTGCGCATTACATTTTTCTTGAAGTTGACAGTTGTCATAAATCATATTGCAAGTGCTGCTCTTCCAATGAAAGCCACATTACAATTATGGAAGTATGGTCTCAGGTAACAGTTCTCCTAGTCTTGCTGGATATTTATCAGAAATAGCATGGAAGGATATGTCTCAATAATTGTCATATATCAAATGACCTTTATGTTTGTAGATTGTAATGAAATGAGGGTCTCAGAATTCTTTTAGGACATTTTCAAGAGTCCAGATGAACAGCATAAGGTTGTGGAGGCGCTGATAAAGTAGGTATCCTCCCTCTTGGTAAAATCATAGGGCAAGTCGTCTGGTTCAGGGCTTTTGCTATTTTTCAGGGCTTTGATGGCTTCTATAATATCAGTAAAGGTGGGCTAGTCATCAAGAGCCATTACTGGAGGTAGTGTTGGTAAGATATCTATGAAGGTGGGTTCCAAAGGGTTTCTTTGATTCAGAAGGCCACGGAAGTGTTAGGCCCAACGGTGAAGAATTTCTTGTTTACCTTTCAGAAGTATTCCTTCAGACGACCGCACGGGTGTAACGTTACATTCTATCGGTCTAAAAATTGATTTAAGCTTATTATTGAAATTGTATTGGTTGTTTCTATCTAAGAGACTATGCAATTCTGCTGACCGAGTAAGCCATCAATTGTTTTCCATGTTACGTATCACTCTCTGAGTTTCGGATGTAAGATTTTGAAATGTAGTCTTTAGTGAACAGGAACTGGGGTTTGAGAGACAAACATTATGTCTATTTTGTATGAGATTATGTATGTCTTTTGCCTTTTAGTTAAACTGGTCTTTGCTGCTATGTGTGGAGAAACTCAGGGTTTCCTCTGCCGAGTGATGGATTAGTACTTTTATGTTTGACCATTCACTATAAAAATCCATAGTGTTGCTAGACTCAACAGGTGGAAGACGAGATATATTATTTTGAATTGAACTGGGATAGTTTTCCCTTGTATCAATGCTTTTAAAGCATTGGAATTCAGTTTCTTCGCAGAAGGTATTCAAAGGACCTAGGGTCTTATTTTTAGCCATAGTCTGGTTAGAATAAGGTTGTAGTCTGTCGAGCATTCGGCACCACTTAGTGCTCTAGTATGAAGTAATTCATTTTGGTTACGTTGTTAGACACAGACATTGTCGAGGACCTTCCACTATTTTGACATAGGGAGCATTTACGAGATCTTATATTTATTGTTCATCTGGTATATATTATTGGTTATTGCCATGTTGTCTTTAGAACACAGGGACAAGAGTCTGAGGGCATTGCTGTTCATTTGGCAATGCGATAGTGGCCCAGAACTCCTTCCCAAAGATGTTGGTCGTTCCCCAATATACTATCAAAATCACCAAATATAATCAATTTATACTTTTGAAGTGTTCTGCAAATAGTAGAATCTAAAGTTAATAGAAGGAGTCCTTAATCGCCTCGTAAGAGTCAAATATCTGAGCACATGCACTTATTAGCGTTAAGTGTCGGCTTCTGGATAGTAGGATAGGCCAAGATATTAGCCTGGTGATTCAGGGATTTTTTGCAGCAGAATGTTATGGAGAGCAAAACCCACTCCACGTATTCTACTTTCATTTTCCTTTCCAACAGATGGTGACACCCTCCCCATCCTTATTTAGATTATTTTCTTCTGAGAGGAAAGTCCCATGCAGAGTAGCTATGTCAATTCTGTATATGCAAAGCTCATTAGTAACCAGAGCAGTTCTGCGCAGGGGTCTTTTAATTTCGTCATTATCAAGTAAGGTGTGGACATTCCATGCCAACAGGGTCAAAGGAATTTGTCTGATTTAACTGCATTAAGAGGTACTTTGAGGGGCAATGCGTACCATGGTCTCCTTTTATCAACCCCTCCCCGTTAACGATGAGCAGTGGGGCATTAGTCTCCGGATGTTCAGGCAAACAGGGAGCTATCTCATGCTAGATCTATTCCAATACCATCTTGCTAGAGGACATCACTCCTCTGCTTCCCATGTGTAGGACTCAAGCAAATAACTACCAGCCACATCTATAGCCAGTCACCGTCATTCTTTCAATCTCACCACCACATTCTTGGCATTATGCACTGGATAGTAGTGGTAAGAGGGGGCTCAAGACGACTGAATGGTGAGCATGATTGCAAGATGAAAGACAGATATGCGATTCTGTTTACACAACCATGGCTCTTTTAAGATCCACGTTGAGATTTCTAATTAGTGTCCTCATTTTGGCTTGTTCCCTACGAAAGTTACAGGACCTCTCTATACAGTATATACATATATATATATATATATATACATATATATATATATATATATATATATATATATATATATATATACGTGTATATATATATATATATATATATATATTATATATATATATATATATATATATATATATATATATATATATATATATATATATATATATATATATATATATATATATATATGTATATATATAAATATAAATACACACACATTTATATATATATATATATATATATATATATATATATATATATATATATATATATATATACATAGTAGGTTGGCCAGGGCACCAGCCACCGTTGAGATACTACCACTACAGAGTTATTGGATCTTTTGACTAGCCAGACATTAATGCATTGGATCCCTCTCTCTGGTTAAAGGTTATTTTTTCTTTGCCTACACATACACCGAATAGTCTGGCCTATTCTTTACAGATTCTCGACTTTACTCATATACCTGACAACAATGAGATCACCAAACACTTTTTCATCCAAGGGGTTAATCACTGTACTGTAATTGTTCAGTGTACTTTACTCTTGGTAAGGGTAGAAGAGACTCTTTAGCTATGGTAAGCAGCTATTCCAGGAGAAGGACTCTATAAAATCAAACCATTGTTCTCTCGTAATGGGTAGTGCCATAGCCTCTGTACCATGGGCTTCCACTGTGTTGGGTTAGAGTTCTCTTGCTTGAGGGTACACTCGGGCACACTATTCTATCTTATTTTTTTTTCACTCTTCCTGTTGTTTTTTGAAATGGTGTGTTGGGCAGGCTTGATAGAAGGGCCTTGGATGCCTGGTGGTTTATCAAGAGGTTGTCTTTTCCTTATCTGAATTGGCTATCATGGAGGGTATTTAGCCTTGCATGGTGTATTGGTTCCTCCATGTTGACCATTATTTTCTACTTTTTTCTATAGTTTATGGGTTTGATCAATTACTTTATTCATATTTCATTACATTTTATTTTTTTTATGATTCTTGTTAATCTAATTTCTAAGTTTAATATCTCTTTTTTATTACCATAAATTGTTATGCTGTCTGAAGAGATTGAGTGAAATCCGGGACCAGTAGGTCCTAGATTTCGTCAATGTCGTCTACTGTATAGCAGTATTCGTGGTCTTCAAGCAAATATTCAAGACCTTACAATTGCATCCGGAGTGTATGATATTCTTTTGTGCTCAGAACTTTGTTTTCTAATATAAGGCACTTGTCTGAGCTTATTATAACTGGGTTTAAGAAGCCAATAATGTTGAAACGTGATGCAATCCCTAGGGCCAGGGGAATGGCGGTGTATATCAGGACTGAGTACCCTGCTTCTCATAAGTCCTGCTATGAATGTGGATGTCATGAGATTCAGGTAATAAAAGTTTGTGGCAGGCATAACAACTTTTGGTCACAAATATATAGTAGTGTTGATCATGTTGTCCCTTTGAATGAGAATCTAGTCAACATAATTGATAGGTGTATCCCTTCTCGTGTGCTATGGTACCGAGTGATGGACAAACCGTGGTTCAATGATAATTGTAGACGTGCTTATTTGGAGAAGCAGGAGGCCTATCATCTTTGTAAGGGTAACAGATCAGATTTGACCTGGAATAACTATACTCAGCTTAGACCTTTTGCTCAGAAAGTTTATATTTCAACTGAAAAGGAATATCTGAGTATATGCATTTATTAGCGTTAAGTATCGGCTTCTGGATAGTAGGATAGGCCAAGATATTAGCCTCTATGATATGCCTACTGGTGATTCAGGGATTTTTTGCAGCAGAATGTTATGGAGAGCAAAACCCACTCCACGTATTCTACTTTCATTTTCCTTTCCAACAGATGGTGACACCCTCCCCATCCTCATTTAGATCATCTTTT
The DNA here is from genome assembly GCF_036898095.1 of Palaemon carinicauda. Lineage (NCBI taxonomy): Eukaryota > Metazoa > Arthropoda > Malacostraca > Decapoda > Palaemonidae > Palaemon > Palaemon carinicauda. The sequence goes on along the minus strand of NC_090748.1, from coordinate 19,761,382 downwards.
CCTGAGAGGCAATTGCCATGCAAAGCAGTAATGTCAATTTTGTATATGCAAAGCTCATTAGTAACTAGAGCAGTTCTGCGCTGGGGTCTTTTAATTTCGTCATTATCAAGTAAGGTGTGGACATTCCATGCCAACAGGGTCAAAGGAATTTGTCTGATTTAACTGCATTAAGAGGTACTTTGAGGGGCACAGTGAACCATGGTCTCCTTTTATCGACCTCTCCCCATTAGCGGTGAGCAGTGGGGCATCAGTCTTCGGATGTTCAGGCAAACAGGGAGCTATCTCATGCAGGATCTGTTCCAATACCATCTTGCCAGAGGACATCACTCCTATGCTGCCCATATGTAGGACTTGAGCAAATAACTCCCAGCCACATTTATAGCCAGATACCCTCATTCTTTCTATCACACCACCACATTATTGGCATTATGGCCTGGATAGTAGTGGTAAGAGGGAGGTAAAGACGACTGACTGGTGAGCATGATTGCAGGGTGAAAGAGAGATGTGCGACTGTGTTCACACAACCATTGTTCCTTTAAGTTCCCCGTTGAGACTGCTAATTAGTGTCCTCCTTTTGGCTAATTCCCCACGAAAGTTACAGGAACTCTTTACAAGACCCGAGACGCACAAAAGGTACCTTTAACCTAGTGCAGCTCGTCAAGATTACACAGTCCCTTGCCCTGTTGGTGGTAAAGACCCCAAACCCGCACCAGTATATATATATATATATATATATATATATATATATATATATACATATATATATATATTTATATATATATATATATATATATATATATATATTTATAAACACACACATATATATATATATATATATATATATATATATATATATATATATATATATATATATATATATATATATGTATACATATATATATATATATATATATATATATATATATATATATATATATATATGTATATATATATACATATATATATATATATATATATATATATATATATATATAAATATATATATATATATATATATATATATGTATATATATATATATATATAAATATATATATATATATATATATATATATATATATATATATGTATATATATATATATATATATATATATATATATATATATATATATATATATATATATGTATATATATATATATATATATATATATATATATATATATATATATATATATATACATATATATACATACACACATATATATATATATATATATATATATATATATATATATATATATATATATATATATACACACATATATATATATATATATATATATATATATATATATATATATATATATATATATATATATATATATATATATATGTACTGTATTGTACCAACCGTGTGTCACACAATTGTACATAATTCCTTTTGCATATATTATGCTTGTATCTTCGCTCTTCCCTCGCACTAAACGAACATGAAAATTCATGTCTGCTGTTTTCCTCTGTAACATTGTCTGTCTTGTTAACTTGTTATGTCCTGTTGGCTTGAGGTTTTGTATATAAAGGAGAGTGTTCTATAATAATATAACTCAGTTGATTGCATCCTGCCTTTGAATTCACAACCCTCTCTCGGCTTCGTCATATTGGTGACCCCGGAAGTCGACTCGCTCCCACTGCCTTCCACCCCCACCTCCCTGGCCCCTCCATCGTTGGTACTATAGCGGACTCTACTACAGCAGTTGGCGCTGCGGCCGCCCCATTGAAACTTTCACCGTTCGCCAGCGGAGAGGTATTTGCTTGGTTTCAGCGCGCAGAAGTCCAGTTTCGCATCAACGGCGTGACTCGCTCAATCACCAAAGCAGATTATGTTCTCGCGGCGATACCCGAGGACACCTTCCCGGAAATATCAGACTGGCTTTCTGAACAAGGAGACATGCCAATAGCATATGACGCCCTCAAAACATACCTTCTGCAGCAGTACTCGCCGTCGCCAGCCGCCGGTGTAGCAAAGCTTTTTCAGCTCTCGCAACAACCGTTGGGGACCAAAGGGCTTCGCTTGCCCTCAGGGAAATGACCAGTATCGCTCGCCTTCAACCTGCCGCAGACGGCTCTCCTCGTGAGGTGAACCTACTTCGTGCCTTTTCGATACGCCGTTTACCCGGACCTATACGCGCTGCCATACCCGATGTCGATAGTTTACCCATAAAGGACTTGATGACCAAAGCCGACGCCCTTATGGACAGCCACTTCAAGACCTCCATCAACGCCTCCACCCCTGACGAAGAGGATGCCTATTCACTGTCAACTGAAGCTGACATGAATGCCGTAGGACATACACGCCCACACCGTGACGTGCCGAAGCAGAGACAAAGCAGCCCACCACCCACCAATCGCTCGCGCCCCAACAAACGACTTCTACAGCCACTTACTACCTCCCATCTCCCGCAGTTTTGCTAACTACCACTTCATATTCGGGGCAACTGCGAAGAAATGTGCCGAGGATTGTCAGTGGCCAAAAAACGTGTAAGTAGGCCATCGCTCGTGGCGGTGGACTCCCGTGTTTCTAATCTTTTCTTTTTACAGGATGCAGGAACGGGCGTGCGATTTTTGGTAGACACGGGTGCTTGTCGTTCTCTTTTGCCAAGGAAACTCTTCAAGACACGACGTAGTCTGTCTACATCTGCCGACGTCCGCTTGGTAGCTGCCAACGGATCTGCGATACCCACCTACGGTTACGAGAACCTCACATTATCGTTCGGAAACGGTAAATTCAATTGGAAGTTTCTCGTTGCTGACGTCACATTGCCAATCCTCGGTGCGGATTTCCTCTCTCATTTCCACCTTCTGGTCGATGTCGCCCACCTTCGATTGGTCAACGCAGACTCGTACTTGTCGACACCTCTTCAACCCGCCCCCTCTAACCTCGCTCTCCACATTAGCGCACCCTCGAATGCCTACGCCCACCTCCTCACGTCGTACCCGGAAGTTTTCCATCCAGAACTTCGCCAAACGCCCACGGTTCCTGCCAAGCACGGTATTTATCACCATATCAAGACGACGGGACCCCCAGTCTTCGCAAAATTCAGACGTCTGGCACCGGAACGATTGGCAGCCGCCAAACAGACGTTCGCCGAAAGGGAGGAAATGGGCCTTTGCCAAAAGGCCTCCAGCCCATGGTCGTCACCCTTACACATCGTTCTGAAGAAACACGGCTCCCTCCGTCCGTGCGGGGATTACAGGCGCCTGAACATGCAAACAGAACCGGATCACTACCCCCTCCCAAACATTGCCGACGTGACCTCCTACCTGCACAAAGCAAAGGTTTTCTCTACGCTCGATCTCCTGAAGGGGTATTATCAGGTGCCTATGAACCCAGAAGACATCCCCAAGACTGCCATCACCACTCCGTTTGGTACATACACCTTCAATTACTCCTGTTTCGGCCTTCGTAATGCTGGGGCCACGTTTCAACGTCTCATGGATGGCATCTTAGGGGACCTCCCTTTCTGTGTATGTTATGTGGACGACATACTTGTGTTCTCCTCCTCAAAACGGGAACACCTCCGTCACCTGCGCATCGTGCTCGACCGCTTGCAACAAAACGGCCTTGTAGTCCGGTACAACAAGTGTACCTTTGGCGCCAACGAAGTGTCGTTCTTAGGGCACCGCATCACTCCTGAAGGTGTCCACCCCCTCCATGAGAAGGTAGCAGCCGTTCAGAACTTCCCCGTGCCCTCGACCGTCAAAGCTCTGCAGGAATTCTTGGGCATGATCAACTATTATCACCGTTTTCTGCCAGCCATTGCTGCCACTCTTGCTCCCCTCTACGCCTCCCTCAAGGGCAAGCCGAAGGACCTGAAGTGGGGTCCCCTTCAAGAAGCAGCCTTCTGCAATGCAAAGAAGGCCCTATCAACTGCTGCGGCTCTCACTTTTCCTATCCCACACGCCCCTCTCCTTCTCTCCACCGATGCCAGCGACGTCGCTATTGGTGCAGTACTCGAGCAGGTGGTCAAAGGCTCGCCCCGCCCATTGGCCTTCTTCAGCAGAAAACTGTCCAAGGCAGAATCGGGTTATTCTACCATCGATCGAGAATTGCTGGCGGTGCACTTGGCTGTCCGTCACTTTCGCCATTTCTTAGAAGGTACGCCCTTCGTCATTCGCACAGACCACATGCCTCTAGTGCACGCCTTCACTCGACAGTCTGACGCCTGGTCCGCCCGTCAACGCCGACATCTCTCCGCCGTGGCTGAATACAATTGCACCCTTCAATACGTCCCTGTCAAGAAACACGTTGGCTGCCGTTCAACTGGGATTGGATTACAACGCCCTGGCTGAAGCCCAACGACAGGATCCAGAGTATCAAGCTTGTAGGACATCCTGCACGTCCCTCCGTTGGGAAGACTTTCCCCTCGAAGACTCCAACACCACCCTCCTCTGTGATGTCAGTACTGGTAGACCTCGACCTTGGATTCCTGCTCCCATGCGTCGACAGGTGTTTGATTTCATTCACGGCCTTTCACATCCCTCGTGCCGTTCTACTGCACAGCTGCTGAAGGCAAAGTTCATTTGGCACGGCATTTCTAAGGATGCTAAGGATTGGGTCCGCGCCTGTACTTCTTGCCAAACTTCCAAAATACATCGACACACGGATTCAGGAGTGGGCACCTTTCCTCAACCTCAGCGTCGTTTCGCACACATTCATGTCGACGTTGTAGGCCCTCTACCCACATCACAAGGACATCGTTACCTGTTTACCGTCATCGACCGCTCCACTCGTTGGCTTGAAGCCATTCCCATGGAAACTGCAACGTCCACCTCATGTACATCTGCCTTACTCTCTGGATGGATTTCAAGATTCGGTATCCCTGAGCATATTACTTCTGACAGGGGAACCACTTTCACCTCTCAATTGTGGACGTCATTAGCGAATCTCCTGGGCATCACCCTACATCAGACAACGGCCTACAACCCCGCTGCCAATGGAATGGTTGAACGTTTTCATCGCACCCTCAAAGCAGCTTTGATGTCCCGCTGCAAGGATTGCAACTGGTTTACTCAGCTTCCCTGGGTCCTCCTGGGACTAAGGAACACTCCTAAAGATGCCCTCAACGTCTCGGCAGCTGAAATGGTGTATGGCGACCCGTTGGTCGTCCCTGCCGAATTTTTTCCTTCTACAACCTCCTCCGACGATCTCCAGCGCATACGTCACGTCGTGGGAAAATTTACTCCGTGTCGCCAGACTTACAAGCCCCCAGCGAAGCATCACATACCAACGGACATGCACTCTGCAACGCACGTCTTTCTGCGCAACGACACTAGCAAGCCACCACTAACGCCCCCTTACACGGGCCCTTTCCTTGTGATCCGACGCAGTCCGAAAGCATTCCTCCTAAACATTCGGGGCAAAGAAGACTGGGTCTCCATCGATCCTCTAAAACCTGCTTATCTTCTGCCAGATGACCCGCCAATAGTTCGCCTCGCTAGATCAGGGCGCCCTATTTAACATGTTTAGTATGTCATTTTTAGAGGGGGAGCCATGTACCAACCGTGTGTCACACAATTGTACATAATTCCTTTTGCATATATTATGCTTGTATCTTCGCTCTTCCCTCGCACTAAACGAACATGAAAATTCATGTCTGCTGTTTTCCTCTGTAACATTGTCTGTCTTGTTAACTTGTTATGTCCTGTTGGCTTGAGGTTTTGTATATAAAGGAGAGGGTTCTATAATAATATAACTCAGTTGATTGCATCCTGCCATTGAGTTCACAACCCTCTCTCGGCTTCGTCACAGTATATATACAAATATATATATATATATATATATATATATATATATATATATATATATATATATATATATATATATATATATATATATATATATATATATATATATATGTTTGTATATATACGGTACACACACACACACACACACATATATATATATATATATATATATATATATATATATATATATATATATATATATAGTAGGTTGGCCAGGCACCAGCCACCGTTGGGATACTACCACTAGAGAGTTATTGGATCTTTTGACTAGCTAGATATTAATGCATTGGATCCCTCTCTCTGGTTACGGGTTATTTTTTCTTTGCCCACACATACACCGAATAGTCTGGCCTATTCTTTACAGATTCTCGTCTTTCCTTATACACCTGACAACAATGAGATTACCAAACACTTCTTCATCCAAGGGGTTAATCACTGCACTGGAATTGTTCTCTGTACTTTACTCTTGGTAAGGGTAGAAGAGACTCTTTAGCTATGGTAAGCAGCTCTTCTAGAAGAATGACACTACAAAATCAAACCATTGTTCTCTCGTCTTGGGTATTGCCATAGCCTTACCATGGTCTTCCAATGTCTTGGGTTAGATTTCTGTTGCTTGAGGGTACACTCTGGCAAACTATTCTATCTTATTTTTTTCTCTTCCTCTGGTTTTTTGAAATGGTTTGTTGGGCAGGCTTGATAGAAGGGCCATGGATGCCTGGTGGTTTATCAAGAGGTTGTTTTTTCCTTATCTGAATGGGCTATCATGGAAGGTATTTAGCCTTGAATGGTGTATTGGCTCCTACATGTTGACCCGTTTTTTCTGACTTTTTTTCTGTAGTCTATGGGTTTGATCAATCACTTTATTCATATTTCTTTACATTTTTTTTTATAATACTTGTTAATCTAATTTCTAAGTATGATGTCTCTTTTTTATTACCATAAATTTTTATGCTGTCTGAAGACATTGAGTGAAACCTGGGACCATTATGTCCTAGATTTTGTCCAAGTCGTCTACTGTACAGCAGTATTTGTGGTCTTCAAGCAAATATTCAAGACTTTACAGTTACATCCAGACAGTATGATATTCTTTTGTGCTCAGAACTTTGGTTTCTAATATGAGGCATTCGTTTGAGCTTATTATAACTGGGTTTAAGAAGCCAATAATGTTGAAACGTGATGCAATCCCTAGGGCCAGGGGAATAGCGGTGTATATCAGGACTGAGTACCCTGCTTCTCATTAGTCCTGCTATGAATGTGGATGTCATGATATTCAGGTAATAAAAGTCTGTGGCAGGCATAACAACTTTTATTTGTGTTCGATCTACCAGGATCCAGACAAGGAGGATTCTTTCTTCGATTATCTTCTTACCATTGTGACTAAGATACAAGTAGCTGATAGAAAGGCTTCTTTCGTCTTTGTTGGTGATTTCAATGGGGAGTCGTTATGTTCTATCTCTCCTACCGATCACTATGGCTTAAGAGCTCTAGACTGCCTCTGAATCAGGCTTTGAGCCAATTATAAGTGAAGCTACTCAAAGGTTTGGTATTTGCTTGGACCTCGTATACACTGACTTCCCTAACGTTATAACAAGGAAGGTTGGGTCTCCATTCGGGATATCTGCCTTGATTTCATTAGTAGTGAAGACTGAGCAGTCTGTCCCTGATGTATCACTCTTGTGAAATTTTTATGAAATCACAAGCTGACTAGAATAGGATTTTGCATGACCTTATGTGCTTGAATCGGTCACAATTATATAGTAGTGTTTATCATGTTGTCCCTTTGAATGAAAATCTAGTCAACACAATTGATTGGTGTATCCCTTGTCATGTGCTAAGGTACCGAGTGATGGAGAAACCGTGGTTCAATGATAATTGTAGACATGCTTATTTGGAAAAACAGGAGGCCTATCATCTATGGAAGGATAACAGATCAGATTTGACTTGGAGTAACTATATTTACCTTGAAGCTTTTGCTCAGAACGTTTATATTTCAACTGAAAAGGAATACCATTTATCGTTAAAAGAAACCCTTTCTGGTACAACTCAGGAACATAAATGGTGATGTACCCTTAAAAGTGTACTCTTTGGTATAGATGCAATAGTTCCTCCTTTACTTAAAGCAGATGGCTCAGTCACTCACTGTCCAAAGGAAAAGGCAACCCTTTTGGCTGATATTTTGACAGTAAACAAAGTAATGAAAAACTTGAACTTCCTCCATCCTGTTTTCTGAGGCTAAACTAAATAATTGAACTTTTCGCTCTCGTAAAATTAAAGCTCTGCTGATGGACCTTGATGCTTATGGAGGTGTAGACCCAAATGGTATTTTTCCTTTATTTTTTATAAATACTGCAGATTTCTTAGCTCCAAAGTTATCTGTTATTTTGCGCAAGTTAGCAAGAAGAGGAGCTTTTAGCCCTTGTTAGAGATTGGTAAGGTTACTCCTTTATGTAAATGTGTTTGTGGTAGCTCAAGTCCAACTGATTACCACCCATTTTCCATAGCTCCCATGTTATCGATAGTTTTTGTACCTCTTCCGGCAAAACGTCTTAATAGATTTACTGAAAGTAATC
>NC_090748.1:19725546-19748046 GCF_036898095.1 Palaemon carinicauda | reverse complement strand
CCACAAAGGATCACCAAATGTACAAGAATGAAACAAATAACTTGATTCACGTAATGACGATATCGTAACAAATGGTAAAAGGAACAAGCTGTAGTTTCACTTGATTAAGTTGGGATAGAAAAATTTCAGATTCAAATTACTTGTTAATGAAAAACTTGGTTTCTTTTTCCCGCTTTGTAAAGAGTGATGAAATGATATTGCTAATTAAGGAAACATGAAAACATCCTGTGTCCATTGATTGATAATATCACTCATTAAATCATTAATTCTCTTTGATAACACGGGAGTGTCACTGAAATTGAGTCAACACGGCTCAATTAAAAGGAATTTTCCTTTTTTATTTTCTGTTAATTACATATTTAAATATTTGTATTGACTTCTGAGAAGATTTAAAACAACTGATTTTTTAATGTATTTAATAGTTCAAGGACAAGGTTAGTATAAGAATTGAAAAAGGTGAGAACTACCATTTTCAGTAAAGTTCAGCGAGATTTACTACTATGAAATCTCCTCCATCTATTACTTAATCAAATCTTCTCCTACAGCTTTGCATATTTTCGTGGCTTTTAAAGCCTTTTTTTAGTTCTCGTACAGTTTTGTTGAATTCAGACCTGGGAGTTTAAAAATTTCTATCGGAAAAGTTTTTTCTTATATCAATATTAAATAGCATTGAATAGAAATCTTCTGCAATTGTTATAACTCCGTCGGTATTATTGATAATATTTTCATTTCCTTCGTTTATAGCAAGCATCTGTTGGCGTCCAGCTCCAAGTCTCCTTTTCATCAATTTGATTCTTCTTCCCTTCTTTAGTGCTTCCTTAATTTTGATCTGATTGTGTTTACGAATGTCTTGTGTTTATAGTTTGTTTATTGTTCTGGATAGTTCTGCTAATTCCATTTCTTATGTATTGGGTTTTAACCTCGTTCATAATCTTTCATTTTTTTTTCTCTATGTTTTTGGTCTTTTCTGATAATATGCGTTGATCTTGCTTTGATCTTGATCCAGCTTTTCTTGTGCTGCTTCCAATTAAAGTTTGTTAAATTGCGGATTATACACACACACGTATATATATATATATATATATATATATATATATATATATATATATATATATATATATAACGGATTTTGAGTGAAGCGAAAAATCTATTTTTGGGTGAGGTAGCCATGTTGTCCTGATGGAAGTTCCTAAAGGGTAGCTTCCTAGGGTATATTTGACTACAGTAATATTCCCAGAGAATTTTACCTTAAGGTATCCAGAATTCTAACTCCTGGAGCGAATATCCCTAAATAAATCTAACAGGGATATCGCATAATATCAGAGGACGTATTCTTGACACGCCACATAGATATCTTCACCCCGAACAGTATTAACGCTTCGAGGGGTTACAGTGGCAAGAATTTCAAAACGAGAATGAAAGGAGACCCATTCATAAGGTATCTCTCCTATCCCATTTCGAGTGTGTATATGACGATGACGGCAGCGCCATCTTTATTCCTTGTAGCGATACACGAGGTGCTACAGATACTGTATTATAGGGAAGGGTCAATAAGCCCTTTTTAAATTAAAAGGAAGGGCGGGTCCATCAGGACAACATGGCTACCTCACCCAAAAATAGATTTTTCGCTTCGCTCAAAATCCGTTTTTTTGGGCTCAGGCCATGTCTTCCTGATGGAAGTTTACCAGAGCATTACTGTATCTGTGGATTCTCAACCGGTGCCGTACCCTCAAGAAAGTATTTTCCTGGTCTGTCTAGACCTAGAGACCTATGATGTTACCGTCATACATCATTTCATCTAATCATGAACTATGTTAGTGCTTCCTGCCCCCTACAGGGAAGAGTCATACTAGACTCTGGAAAAAGTCTCGAGGAGTACATATTAACTATGGATGACAAAATGACAAGCTTGTATAGTGGTCTCACCCTATACATTATAAAGCAAAGTTTGTATAAGAGTCACCAATGTCAGTATGAATTCCTGACATCTCCCCCAGTGTGTCTACTCTTATTAAACTATCGGATAACAGTTGTATCCGTATAGGAACAAATTTTGCATCTCTACCACCATCCCCTTAGGGTACAACGTTAATCCTTCCTAAGGAAGGGTTAAAGCAAGGGGATTTTTGCTTGAAGAAAGGAACAATCTTAAAAGACATTCCATGGTAAAATTATCCATATTTTAAACTTAATGCTCAGTACATTTCTAATAAAATGAGTGTGGGCGAATAAGACATAGGGGTCACTATGAACTAGTTTATAAAAAATTTGATAAACATATGTATCAGTCAACATTTATAAAATTGATAAAATGTGGACAATATCCATTAAAGCATAAAGAAAACAATAAACAGAAAATATTGTTTCGTCTAAAAGGAAACAGATTTGCCCCTTTAATCGAATTATTAATAATATTGATACAGTCTGTATTAATGTTTATTTAAACTAGCGTAAGAAACGCTTGGCACAAGTGTCCATATTATGCTTTAGTTTACCAAAGTCAATGGAACAGTTCGTAAGGACACGTTAGTGGCCTATCACTCAGTGTGTAGTTACAGTCTGTGACTACACACCCACCCTCTTAATTAATCGTCCCAAATTAATTTCACTGTTCCTCCCAGATTTAAACAGCAGGTTTAAGAATTCTACCTACTGCTACCACAAACCTCTTGAGTTGCTCCACTTGCTTCGCATAGTGCATAAAGAACACCTTGGATGACTACCAGCTGGTGTACGAACAAAGATGTTCAAAGTCCATATAATTTAAGAAATTTTATGGAAGAGGCAGCTTTCCTTGGATCATGACTTGCGGGTTTACTGTCTAGATCCGCTCTACGAATAAAATAAGTGAGTTTCACCCTTAGTTGTTTCAGAGATAAATTTGAACCCGAGGTTTCCCATCTGAACAGCTGTCCTCCTCTAAAGTCTGAAGTTCTATGAAGATAGACCTTTAAGCACTCCACTGGACATAAAGATGCATCTTCCTTCAGAGGGCAGATTCTCTAGGGACACCACCTGTTGGTGGGTAGCTTGTTCTTGGCAAGAAACGTTGGGTCTGGAAACATATTCAGTTCTCCCCCTTTTAAGAACTGAACGTGGCCTTCTTCTCTCAAGAGAGCCACTATTTCATTAACTCTAGCCCCAAAGCGAGTGCAAACAGAAACATAACTTTTTTATTTAAATCCTTCAAAGCGCACTCCTCATTATTCATTATTGATGCAAATGAGGAACTGTGGCGGGATGTTGCAAGGACAACCCCCACACCCTTGAATCACACTTACTGACAGAGGTCTCCTCAACACATACTTTCCCCTTACGTTATCTTAAACTGGACTCTTAGACAAAAGGACACAAAAAACAAAACATAACCTTAAAACTATATTTATTAAAATTAGAATACTTATCACAAACCATCCACAACCAAAATAATCACTTAACACTAATTATAAACTTGAACACTTAAAAAAACTTAATACCATTCAAATAAACCAACCAAAAAACAACACCTAACAAAACTTAAAATTGAATTAACCACAACCTTAACTTCAAATCACCAAACATATATATTGCGTGTATTCACTAACACTCCGCAAGATACGTAAAAAAACACTTCGTAGTCATTCACTAAGCCAACTGTCTTTAATGGCACAACTACTACTATCACAGCTTTAATATATTAAACTGCGTGACAATTTGCCACAACTGCCTCGCTGATTTTGTAAGCAGTAATCATCATCCTTATCATCATCACCATCATCATTATCATCATCAATCCAAAAAGCAGTCCAAGCAAATCGTAATACAGGCCAGGTCGTCAACAATAAATCCAGTTTCTAAAGAGCAGTCTTGATACAAAATTAATCACAGGCCAGGTCATCAACTATATATCAGCAGTCGGGAAATAACTCTCCAAAGGAGGAATCACAGCCTGCCAATATAAAAAAGAAAAACACCTTTGAACACTCCTAACTAACTGAACTATCGCACTATAATCAAAGATAAATAATAAATTGTTCCTATCATTCACAATCACTAAAAGCAAAGATAAACAAAACTGTACTTACTCAGAAAATCAATGAACACTTCCAATGCTGGTAAGAAAAAATATATATAGTTATCCAGCACTCACACAACTGACGGTTACAGCAGTCAAATTAAAATAAGCATTCACCCAAGACATTCACCACTGTCGTAACTTAGCTAAAAACATAAACAAACAATCTCATTTAAACCAACAGTCTTTCTCACTACAAACAATCATTCGCTAACTACCCCTCTCTCTCTCTCTCTCTCTCTCTCTCTCTCTCTCTCTCTCTCTCTCTCTCTCTCTCTCTCTCTCAGGATTTGGCAAACAACAAAAAATAAAAATAAAGCAAAAATAAATCCTCCACAGAACCTTATCTAGTGCCCATGAAATGGGTCTTGGAGGCACTGAACGTCTAAGCTTAGCACCGACCTTCGGGATTTCATTAAAAATGTCGTTAGAAAGGTCGACCTGAAAGGTATATAGTATCAGTCTTGTCACGGCAGACTTGCACGTTGATATTGTGTTGACTGCTAAACCTTACTCATGAAGGTGAATGAAGAAATTAAACAGAAGTCTATCAAGAATTCTTTTGGTTTCTTCGCCTTGACAAAAGACACCCACATCTTCCAGGATGACTCATATTGTCTTCTGGTAGATTTGGACTTGAATTTCTCCAAAAAGTCTATACTGTCTCTTGATATCCCGCAGCTTTTTCTCATCATTAGGGAGAGAAAATCATGAGATACAGGTGCCGGGTTTTCTGTGATTAAGCGAAGACAGTCGACTTCTGTACTCTGAGTCAGGGTTGGATCCGGTAGCTGTACAAACTTCAATTGTAGTTCCAATACCAGAGGGAACCAAACGCTGTTTGGCCACTTGTGGGCCACTATTGCCGCTTTCCCTTTGAAGGATCTTATGGTGAGGACCTTCAAAAGAAGGTTGTGTGGAGGGAACAGGTAATCCTGTACCATCTGTTCCAGTCTAGGGACATAGCGTCCACTGCTTCCGCTAGCGGATCCTCGTACGGGGACATATAACGATGTGTTTACTTGTTGTCTTTCGTCGCAAAGAGGTCTATTTGCAGTTCCGGGACTTGACTCAAGATGAAGGAGAACGATCCTGCGTCTAGGGACCATTCTGACTCTATCGGTGTGAACCTTGATAGAGCGTCCGGTGTCACGTTGCGGACCGCTTGAATGTGAACTGCTGACAGGTGCTATTTCTTTCTTTCCGCCAAACGGAATATGGCCAACATGATTTGCTGACGATTTTTTTAAAAACAATTATTCGATAGACAATTGTTTGAAAAACTTTTTTTCGAAAACCAATTATTTGTAAAGAATTGTTCAAATGTGTAATTGTTCAAATTTACAATTGATAGAATTACAAGATATTCGAATAAGCAATTTTTCAAAATTAATATTGTTTGAATCCCTGAGTTAAACTGACTTGTTATTAGGAGTAAGAATTTATTAATTTTGCCGTTTATAAGCGAATGAGTAGTTTTATGAGAAACAACTCAATTGCATTGTTTATTATTTAAATAAATCTATTAAAAAATTAACCGCAAACAAATCCTGCTTTTCATAATAAACATGTATAATCGAATGAGTAGTTAAATGACGTAGAGTTTTCAGTGAAAATTCGAATGCTAGAAGAAAGAGTTATGGACCTTTTTCAAAATTTAGTAGAACCGGAGTTATTTTCACCTGAATTACTTCTGGTAATAGATTATTTTGAAGATACGTGGCTTGGTCGACCAGGTAGACGAAATGCTCGTCGCTCACTATTGTTTTTATGTAAATATTTTGTCTTGATATGAAAGAGTTAACAATAATCTCCCAAAGCCTAATAATTTGATTGAGGGTTGGTATCGACCATTTTCTCAGCAAGTGGGAAATTCATCGACGCACTTAAAAGAGAACAATCTCTCAATAAAATCAAAATTGCAAAATCAAATATAGGTGAAGAATGTGAAAGAACCACTTGAAAATATAAAGAAACTGCAATTCGTTTCAAGAAACTGTAATAGGTTTCATAACTTTGAAGAATATCAAGACAAGGTCAAATATCTTCGTACAGTAGCTCATATTCTAAGGATGTTATGAAATGTCTGATTTCTTTTTTTGTATTAGTATTGATTTTTAATTGCTTTTAAATTTTTTTTTTATTTGACATAAATGTGCAAAGATAAATGAATAAATTGTAATATATATAAAATATTCGTTAATTAACATTAAGCCTGTTCTCCTTTATGGTTAAGTAAAGTATGCTATGGATTCGAACAACATAAATTTCGAAAAATTGCTTATTCGAATATCTTGCAATTCGATCAATTGTAAAATCGAACGAAAACATGTTCGAACAACTGTTTTCAAATAATTGGGTTTCGTAAAAAAGTTTTTTGAACAACTGTCTTTCGAATAATTGTTTTTCGAGAAATCGTCCGCACATGATTTGAGGCGATCTCGACACTTGTCGATTCAGGCATCTCACTATCACCTCGCTGTCTAGAACCAATCTTATGTGGGTCGAGTGTTGAAGAGAAACTTTCTTTAGTGTCAGAAGTCCTGATATGGCTTCTAGCAAGTTGATGTGAAATGACTTGAAAAGATTGGACCAAGCTTCCTGGATTCTCTTCTGATGAGAGTGGCCTCCCCAGCCTTCCTTTGAAGCATCTGTATGGAGGAGGAGGTTGAAGAGGTATCGATATCTTCATTTGCTTGGCTTTGGACCACGGCTTGAAAAGCGTTCGCAGTCGAGTCGGTAGTGGTCTCATCGGATCTCTTCGCGCGTTTGATGCGTATTTTCTCCAGACTCCTGTTGCATCCTTTAGCTGTGCTCTTAGCACTGGATCTGTTATTGAAGCAAACTGTAGAGAGCCCAGCATTCTCTCCTGTTCGCGTCTTGATATCCGTTTGGATTTCAATAGTCTCTTGATAGATCCTGCTATTTCTTTCCTCTTCTTCCCAGGAATGGAAAGTCGATGTGACTCAAAATTCCAGTGGATTCCCAACCACTGAAATTTTTGAGCTGGAGATAGTCGAGACTTTTTGATGTTGATCTTGAATCCCAGATGTTCCAGGAACTGGATCTCTATCTTAGAGGCTTGCATGCATTCTGTCCTGGATGCTGCCCACACCAGCCGGTCGTCCAAGTAGGCCACTACTTGGATCCCCTTTAGGCGTAATTGATGGACGGCTGCGTCCACAAGCTCCGTGAAAATCCTTGGGGCTATGTTTAGCCTGAATGGTATGGCTCTGAAGGTGTAAAGTCTTCTTTGTAACTTGAACCCTAGGTAGGAGGAGAGGTGACGATTAATTGGAACGTGCCAATAAGCATCTGACAAGTCTATGGAGACGGTGTATGCCCTTTTGGGCAGTAGGGTCCTTATGTGTTGAAGTGTGAGCATCCTGAACTTGTAGTTCACTATGAACCTGTTGAGTGGTGACAAGTCCAGAATAACTCTGAGTTTTCTGAGTCCATCTTTGGAACACAAAACAGCCTTCCTTGGAACTTGATGGACTTTACTTTATGGATTACTCTTTTCTCTAAGAGTTCTCGGATATATTCTTCCAGAACGGGTGTAGAGTGTTGGAAGAACTGAGGAAATGGAGGTGGAGGACTGTTCCAGCTCCAACCTAGTCCATTCTTTATTAGGCTGTGGGCAAAGGAATCGAAGGTCAAACGATCCCTAAATAGATGTAGTCTCCCTCCTACTGGAAGCATCTCACTTCTACTGTTGTGGACCTGAGCCTTGCCTCCTTGACCGCATCCTCCCTGAATCCCCTCCCCCTTGAAGGGCGTCTAGAAGAACCTCTTGCTGTTCCTCTAGCTTTTGAGTGAAAGGAAGAAGTCTGCCTTACAAAAGCTGGGTTAAAAACCGGCGACTGGGTCGCCACTTGTTGAGGTACCAACTGGTACGTGGTTGGAGGTTGTGCCACTATCTGAGGCACCGCGGTCGCAGGAAGTTGCTGTTGTTGCTGTCGGTAGGGCTTAGCCTGCCGAGACGATAGCCTAGGTCTTTTCGTCTTCTTCTTGGGTTGGGGCCCCTCATCCGGAGATGACATTCTCTTGAGATTTAAGCCCCACTTTTGGAAAAGGTTCCTATTCTCCGTGGCGGCTTTGTCTACTACCTCTTTAACTACTTCATTGGGAAAGAGGTCTTTACCTCATATGCAAGAGGAGATCAGTTTCCTCGGTTCGTGCCTCACCGCAGCCGAGGCGAACACGAACTCTCTACAGACTCTCCTAGCTATAATAAAGCTATAGAGATCTATCGTAACTGTGGCTAGATGGGTTTTGGCCACTACCATGAACATGTCCTGTTTCTTGGGGTCACTTGCCATCGTTTCTAACGTCGTTTGCAACGACATCAATGCCGCAAGTCTTTCTTTCGTCTCTTGCTCTCTGCGCAAAAGAAACTCCGACAGCTTTGTAAGTTCCTCACCAAACTGACGTACGGCAATATCAGCTTCCAACTTCCCGACTGAGAAGGTGAGGTGGACGTCCTTCAAGTCTTTTTGGTTCAAGAGTAAGGTCAGGGATAGCGGCTTGCATTCCTCCAAGGAGGGACATAGTTTTCCGGCCTCCGCCGCCTTCAAGGCTGCCTTATATCCCTTTTCCATGAAGGGAAAGGCTCTGGTTGGAGAGGCCACAAAGGAGGGAAGCTTCTTACTCAAAGCTGGCACCTTTGAGTTCGTGAAGCCCCTCTCTTTCATCGAGCTTGCTAGTAACGCCTGTGCTTTACTATGGTAAAAAACTGACCTCCTTCGGTTTCGATTCCTCCTTTGAGGCTGGCTCCTTCCTAAGATGGACATAGCAGTCCGGGTAAGAGTCTTTGTTGCGCCAAAATTCCACATCTTCCATGGGAATTGAGCCCAACTTCTCCGATATAACAATCTTCTCGGTTGTCATTGGCATGTGTTCGGCATACCTCCAAGGATTGGTATCCGAGCACAAAGGAAGATCCTTCACGTTGAGTCGCTTCTGGGGCCCACGTGATGCTGCGAGTGTACATATCTCCAGTTTCATCGCAGCTTCCTTTTCATCATTCTTCTTTTGTATTTGTTGAATCAATTCAACAATAGAAGAAAGAGTCCTTCCTAGATCACCTGGGATAGCAGACGATGTAGAGGGAACAGGTTCTGGGGCCGGAACCGATGTAACCGACACCTCGTCGATTTCTTCCTCTTCTATTTCTGGAGCCTGGGTCAGCTCCTCCTCCTGACCTTCTCCCAGAAGGTCCTTCTCTGTATAATCCGACACTTCTGACATCCTATCGTCCAATTGGATGTCTTGAAGGGCGCCCAAGACTTCAGAATCTACCGGAATCTGGACGGTTGGTATCTCCTCATGAGGCTGAGGGATGACTGCATCAGCCGATGCCTTAGGGAAAAGGTAGGCCCTCATCTTCTCGTTTGGAAGGTAGGGGCCTGAAGTGTTTTTCTGAAAACCCCTCACCCAGGTTTGCAACTTTTCCCTAGCAGCATCACTTGACTCCACTGACTTAGGGGTGTCAAATGCCTAGGTAATCAGGTTAGAACATATAGTACATACCTGAGGGTCCCAATACCGGAGATCACCTTTGGAGACTGCGCATGCTACGTGCCTCCTGCATAACTCATATCCACAGAAGTTCTTGATGCGAACATTGCAGAACATACTCCCCCACTTCGGATGGTCCTCCTGTAAAGAGAAAAAAATCCATGAGTATCAAGTGAAGGCTTTTCACTTATTATTAATACATGTAGCTTATACAGTAAAGCTAGAAAGGAAAGAAGGAAAGACACATACTTGAATTTCCTGCCCAGCCAATTGCTGTAACCTCCCAAGATATTAAAATTAAGGTTAATTCTTATTCTAGAATACCTTATATATTTTCCTAAGCGGAAAGTTGAGGTGTAACTCACACCTTCAAATAAAGTTTTAATATACGGGATAGAATGAATACAGAAAGAACTCACTTTCTATATACCGTATGGTCTCAACAAAAGGTTGTACAAGATAACATTAAGTATGTTGGAAGAACTTTAGTGTTACAACAAACTCTATACTGTAGTTTTATCAATGCAGTGTGTACTACACCACAAATATAGTAACTACTGTACATCGCATGCTGTCGTGCCGGTCGGCACGCGCCGACCGGCATTTACCCTACTTTCATTCAAAGGTATGCTATCTTTAACTAATGGGCGGCAGAACACTGGCTCGCAAATGTGATTGCCGGCCGGCAACTGAAAACACTAGCACCCAGCTGTCGGCCACTAATCGTAGTGGCCGGCAGATCTCGGGATGTGTTTCTACTGCCGGCCGGCAAAGGTAGCGATACCCATGACAGCCGGCAGTGACTACGAGCCAGAGAACCTCCACCTACCCGGCTGCCGGCCGCTAAGCTAGGGATACAATACACTAACAAGAGAAACAGTATGGATGTAAGGTTATAAGGCGGCCTTGCCGTACAACCTTCCACCCAGAAAGAGTGAACATATGGAAGGGGAGAATGTGGCATTCAGGCTTACTATATATTCAAAGCCTGCCGGGCTCTACCAGCAGACATGGAAGGGAGACCATGGGAGGTCTGGGGTTCACTCTGCAGAAGAAAAAGGGTCTCTGCTGGCCGGCACGTTATTGCCAGCCTGCAGAGAGCTAAGCCGGTCCCACATCCTAACCTACACTAGATACAGATGTAGGATTGCGGCCAAGAGATGTGATGGCTAGGCCATCACTAAGAAAGAAGGGGGAAAAGGGATAAGGGTCCTGTAAACTTTGCTCTAGTATGAGACATACTCAGTGGTTAAGATAGCTCATCCTAACCTAGGGTCTGTCTACTGGAGAGGAAGGTTGGCAATACTTGCTACCTTCCTCCATACCAGAACAAAGTTTAGTGTAGTTATTTCACCAGGCAACGGAGAAAAACTCATTCTCCAGCCCGAAAATAACGACACAGGACAGGCTGCTAGACCACTAGGAGAAGGAATCATCTCGTACAGACTCCTTCAGATGTGGGCTAGGGAAGGAAAGCCTCCTGCATCTGCACCTAACCTAGCAAAGGAAACTCATTCTCCATGCTAGGAAGACGCAGACCACAGACTAAATACTCTGATGTTCTGCCCCAGACCCAAAAACCAGTCACTCTGGTTACAGGGTTAGGACAGACATAACTAATATAGTTATACCTGAATATTATTCAGATAGAACCACTAGGACTAAGCCTAAGGCTTACTCAGAGGGAGAAGGGATTGAACTTAGTCTCCAGAGGAGAAAAGAACAACCGGTGATGTGCGAGAGTATACTAAAGCCCCATAGGCTACTAGCCTAGGCGCGGTGAGAATTGATTACCTAAATCGTCGAAACTCTCTCGTATACAATCTTGAAGAAAATTCAACAATATCTTATATTGTATAAAATTTTTGCCTATAGCTTCAATAACATAATACTCGGAAAACATATATCATGCATGAAAGTACTAGGGCCAGACACGTAGGCTACTAAGCCTAGCGAAGGGCAGGATCGGTTACCTAAATCGCCGAAACTGAAAACTAACGGCATCATATAAGAATTCCTAGAGGAGCTAAATAGCTAGATTTATTAAAGCATAAAAACCGCGAACGTCGCTTTGGCTAACTAAATGACCCATGCACAGCGAGCGACAGCATCCAGGATGCCTCCGGAAGTCAACAGCTCTTGTTTACGTTAATATCACTTTTGATTTAATTCAAAACGACAAGAGCTTACATTTATACAAAGTAAAATTATAACACTCAAATTTCCAAAGGCAGAAGAGGCCGGAGAAAGCAACATAACGTTGAATAATATCCAAAAATACGAGAGATCACAAGGGAAAACACCGAGTAGTAGAGCTACACGAAAAAGAATAAAGATGGCGCTGCCGTCATCGTCATATACACTCTCGAAATGGGATAGGAGAGATACCTAATGAATGGCTCTTCTTTCATTCTCGTTTTTAAACTCTTGCTACTGTAACCCCTCGAAGCGTTAATACTGTTCGGGGTGAAGATAGCTATGTGGCGTGTCAAGAGTACGTCCTCTGATATTATGCGATATCCCTGTTAGATTTATTCAGGGATATTCGCTCCAGGAGTTAGAATTCTGGATACCTTAAGGTAAAATTTTCTGGGAATATCACTGTAGTCAAATATACCCTAGGAAGCGACCCTTTAGGAACTTCCATCAGGACGACTTAGCTTGAGCCCAATATATATATATATATATATATATATATATATATATATATATATATATATATATATATATATATATATATATATATATATACACACACACACACACACACACACATATATATATATATATATATATATATATATATATATATACATATATATATATATATATATATATATATATATATATATATATATATATATATATATATATATATATATATATATATATATATATATATATATATATATATATATATATATATATATATATATATATACCTACCTTCTTGATTGGGGATGCCTTAACTGCATGAACAGGTTTGCTTATCGCCATGATCAACAAAGCTGTATTATTATAGCCACCCATGCTAAGTTGGATAGCTTGAGAACGATCAGGCGAATATCTCCTACCATCACCTGTCAACACTGGCCACCGTGACGATGAAAAATGGCCAAACCCTAGACATGAAGTGACATGACTGAGTCGTTTGATCAGCAGTGAACTATAACCAGCTGAATTCATTATACACACATACACACACACACACACACACACACACATATATATATATATATATATATATATATATATATATATATATATATATATATATATATATATATATATATATATATATATGGCTGTCCATCGAGTTGATGACGACTACTGCTTCCTGAAATGATAACTATGTAAATGATGAATAAATTAATGTAGCTGTCGGTGATGTCATTGTGTATGACTTTGGACACCAATCCTTGGACCAGAGAGTCTACCGTACATCTGGCAGGTCTAATTTGGGTTCAGTGGAAGGACTAACATCGGAGGATTTTACATTCGTTCTCTTCGTTGCTGTCTTGTAAGGATTCTTATATCTTCTAATTTAATTACCCCTGCACTGCATAACGAACGCTATATATGTTTGATGGAATCACTTACTGCAAGAACTTCTGGATTAATGTTGCAATCCTTAAGTGTATCCTTTATGTTATCTTTTTATCTTTTCATTTAAACCCCTGTGTTTCGACGTGCATTAGGCAGCTGTCCATACAAGACCTGACGAGGGAGATGGTGTTCTGGTAAATGTATATATCCAGTCCATCTCAACTGTCATTTTGATAGTGTGGCCTCACTGCTGATTGATTTGGCAAGTTTTAATAATGCTGTATTAGTGACTTTACCTATTCAAGTTATTCGAAGGATACGTTGTAAGTATATAATATGGAAGGCTTCCATAGGCTTTATGTTGCATAGACTTACACTTTACTATCTCTATTTAAGTTGCCGTTATTGAATACTCTAGATCGAATGGGTGGAAAAGGATAGTGATGCTTTGTTGAGTCATGATATGATATCTTCTCTGTTGTGCTTGATTGAGAGCACACAGCCAAGATAAGTGAAACTTTCGACTTGTTTGATATTTTCCCCTTTAACTTGGAATGTTGAAGAATCATTTTTTTTATTTCAAGTCCAATTGCTTGATAGATGGAGGAGACTGCCTCTAGCCTGTGTTGGAGAGCCTTAGGTGTGTGGTCTACGAGAGCAAATTTGTCAACATATTAGAGCTCTATAAGATGTACTATTGGGGTTTTTGTTTCTGCCTAGAGACTCCTAAGGCTAAAAAGACTTCCATCCAAGCGAAATTGAATTTTCACCCTGTCATTAGGTTGTTGAATTCGATGGATGAAAAGAGTGATAACTTTGAGAAACATATTGAAGATAACAGGAGCCAGGAGGCCTCCTTGTTTCACTCCAACTTTGACAATGAAGGGTTCAGATTTGCTACTGCAAATTTTCCCTTAAGCCTGCATATAATCACGCAGATCCTTCAGAATATTGATGAAATTGGGTGGTACATCCCATAAAAGTTCATGATCACCAGTGTCAAAAGCTTTGGTCAAATCACCGAAAACAATATAAAGATCTCAGTTTTGCTCATTATATTTTTCTTGGAGTTGACCGTTGACAAAAATCATATCGCAATTGCTCAGATCCTAATGAAAGCCACATTGCGATTCTGGAAGTATGGTCTCTGATAACATTTTTCTTAGTCTTGAGAGAATAATCTTGGCCAAATTATCATCGGCAATGCCAAGAAAGGATATGCCTCAATAATTGTCACATATTGAGTGTACTTTCTGTTTGTAGATTGTAATTATATGAGGGTCTCGGAATTCTTTTGGAACTTTTTCAAGAGCTCAGATGGTTGTTGAGGTGCTGATGGAATAGGTATCCTCCCTCTCTGAAAAGTTGAGAGGGCCGGCCATTCACTATTTTTCAGGACTTTAATGGCTTCTTTAGTTTTAGTAAAGGTAGGCTGGTCATCAAGAGACTTTACTGTAGGTAGTGTTGGTAGGACATCTAGGAAGGTGGGTTCTGTAGAGTTTCTTCGATTAAGAAGGCCACAGAAGTATTGTGCCAAATGGTCAAGAATTTCTTGTTTACCTTGCAAAAGTATTCTTTCAGATGACCACACAGGTATTACATTATGTTCTATCTGTCCATAAATAGATTTAAGCTCATTGTAGAAACCTTATTGATTGTTTCTATCTGAAAGACAATGCAATTTTGCCGAGTGAGCAAGCCACCAATTGTTTTCCATGTTACTTAGTCGTCTCTGAGATTCAGCTGTGTGTTGAAATGTAATCTTTAGTGAACAGGAGCTCGGGTTTGAGAGACAAGCATTATATTTTTTTTGGATGAGATCATGTATGTTGTCTGCGTTTTCGTCAAACCATTCCTTTTTGGTGATGTGTGGAGAAACCCAGGGTTTCCTCTGTCGAGTGATGGCTTAGTAGTTTTATGTTTGACCATTCACTATCAATATCTATATTGTTGCTAGGCTCAACAAGTGGAAGGCGAGATATATCATCTGGAATTGAACTACGATTTTATCCATTGTATTAATGGTTTTAAAGCATTGTAAATCAGTTTCTTACTAGAAGGTATTCAAAGAATCTGGGGCATATTTTTAGCCCTAGTCTGGTTCGAATAAGGTTATGGTCTGTCGAACATTCGGCCCCACTTATTGCTCTAGTATGAAGTACTTCTTTTTGGTCACGTTGTATGACACACACAGTCGAGGACATGCCATTGGGCATGTTATTCTATATTTTTGATATTATCCATAGTTTTAGGTATGTTCCAAAAACGTCTGAATTATTTTGTTGGAAGTAATCATCTGCTCCTTAATGTTAAGTTAAGATTTCACAAGGTATTTTGATGCGGTGCTTTTAATTCCATGTGTTTTAAGAAAATCCTAACACTCTGGTAAACAATTCCGAATGACTTGACTTGAATTCAATGCTGCTTTTAATTTTGTGAATCATGTCACCCTTGTTTAAGGTTTAAAGGCTGCTCATGAATGGCAGAATCAAGGGACAGTGACATTGCCTTATCGAACAGGACAACACTCTAGAGACTAACCATATACAGTATATACATATGATCAGTGCCTGAGCCCCCTCTCAACCCAAGCTAGGATTAATGAGGGCCAGGTAATGGCTTCTGATGACTCAGCAGATATACCTATGGTTTCCCTTATATCCCGTATCCTAAGCTAACAATGATGGTGAGGTTGCAGTGACTAAAGGAACTATCGAGTTATAGCAGGAATCGAACCACAGTCTGGCGATTACCAGGTAAGGACGTTACCAACAGGCCACCAGTAAGTAAAGAGAGCATTTGTTTTTACTATCATTAAGGTATGAAGTGATTTCTTTATTGAGAATATTTTGAATTTTCCACATATTCTAATGCACTAAGCTATATTTCCTTTCTGGGTCTCATCTCTTTTACTGAGCTTAACAAACCCTTTTTTCTTTTACGACATTTGTTGAATTTCATCTAGAGCATAGAACATTTCCACTGGAATTTTTCATATATTTTACCTTAAAGAATCTCCATCACATGCAAATACTTAACACAAATTCAATAAAGAATCAAATGTACAAGGATGAAACAAATGACTAGATTTTAGGAATGCCGAGAAATGTAACAAATGGTAAAAGGAAGAATCTGTAATTTCACTTAATTAAGTTAGGGTAGAAAGATTTCAGATTCAAATTACATGTTAAAGGAAAACTTGGCATCTTTTTCCCGCTTTGTAAAGAGTGATGAAATGAAATTGCTAATTAAGGGAACATGAAAACACCCTGTGTCCATCGATTGATACTATCACTCATTAAAATCCTTAATTCTGTTGGGTAACACTGGGGAGTCATTGAAATTGAATCCACACGGTTTAATTAAGAGGACTTTTTTCCTTTTGTTATCTTCAAGTTACATATTTAAATATTTTTGTTGACTTCCGAGAAAATTTAAAAATCTAATTTTTTAGTTTACTTAACAGTTCTGGAAGAAGGTTAGTGGAAGAATTGAAAAATGTAAAAAACTGCTACTTTTAAGGCACCAGCCACCCGTTGAGATACTACCGGTAGAGATTTTTTGGGTTCTTTGGCCAGATAATACTGTATTGGATCCTTTTGTAGTTACGATTCATTTTTTTCTCTGCTTAAAGATACACCAAATAGTCGGGCGTATTTATTCATATATCCTCCTCTCTCCTACATGACAACCCAAAGGATAGTTCTTCTTCACTTAAGGGGCTAACTATTGCACTGAATGTGTTCAGTGGTTACTTTCCATTTGATAAGGTTACAAGAGACTCTTTAGCTATGGTAAATAGTTCTTCTAGGAATACGACAGTCCAAAATCAAACCATTGTTTTTTATTCATGGGAAGTACCATAGCCTCTATGCCATGTTTTTTTCACTATCTTGGGTTGGAGTCCTCTTGTTTGAGGGTACAATTAAGCACAATATTCTGTCTGTCCCATTATTCTATTTCCTCCCATGGATATTTTTCCCTGTTGCAGCTCTTGGGCCTATAGCATCCGTTTTTTTTTTTTTTTAACTATGATTGTATAAAACGACATGATACAGTAGTTATAGCTTTTCATTGAAGTCCATGTAGAAAATACAATGCAACAATAAATAGTGCGAACATCAACCTTAAGCTGTGGTAGAAAATGATCAGGCTGAACTACTCTGTGACTAGAGCATAAGGATGGACAGGGTGATGCTAACACATCAACCAGGCGTCACTATGGTTGTCAAGGCAACGAAAAAAAGTAACACTCATAGGTGTCGCAGTACCGTGGGACTCAAGACTGGAGTCCATACTTAAGCCATTGAAAAGGAATCTTGAGAAGTAAGGAGCCAATATAATCCCAGGACTTGTGCATAAGAGCGTGCTACTTGAAACAGCACATATAGTGAGGAAAGTCATGCATCGCTAGGGAAGCTGGTTGTAAGCAGGAACCCCACACTATAATCCACCATTCTCTTTAGACTGTGATTAACAAAGAAAAAAATAATAGAAAAACTAAAAGTGAAGGTTAGTTCAAGTAACCACTAACTAGCCGAGGTACACATTGTGATATCCCTTATACATTTTCATTTAATTGTGCTTTGTTTGTGGCCCACAAGTAATGACTGGAAATAAGGCAACGCTTCCAAAAAAAAAAAAAAAAAAAACCTTTCCTATTTTGATCGTTTCTATCGAGTTCATTTGTTCATTTCCGACTTAAAAGAAAAATGTTTGTATTGTATAATGAAGAATATTTTTTAGGTATTTCCAGCATTTTTTTTGAAAAAGAATCCAAAAACATATTTAATTTTTAGATGTTTTGAAGCTAGCCCTTCTGTTTACAATTATTCACCATGTCGTTAACCATATTTTGCCCTGTACTCAATTTGGAATCAATATTGTTTGGGCGTCATTATCATTTTGCGCTGATGTTGCAAAGAGGGATTTCAGTTTACAACTTATAAGACAAAGTTTGTATATCGTCTTAATATTGCACAATTTTCTTATTGCCCAATGACACGGGTAACAAAAAATCTATTTATGAATATTATGTATTAATGTAATTTTTGCTTTTGTTTACGTCAGCCTTGTTACTGCATTTTTTTTTTATGTAAACTTAGCATAAGAATTAGTTAATAAGGATTTAGTTGTAAATTTAATTTTTTTCTTTTGAAGTGCTATTTTAACCTCCTCCCCGCTTGCTTAAAGATTTATAAGTGTCTAGTTTAAGGCTTGTTTCTTTTCTGTGTTTTTCGAGTCATTGGTGAGAAGAGACACCTGTGTTCACGTGCAAGGAACTCGATTGCTTAAAATGGACAGTTCGAGCTCGCCACTCTCCGGACCTACTGCAGCAGCTGGCTTCTGTGAGCATTTCAGAGGATTGCGACACAAACCTTTGACGGCTTTAAGCAAGTGGATTTCTGCCACCTGCGATGATTTGTAATTCCTGTGTGTTCTCTTCTATGGTCCTTGGCGCCGACGTAGGAATCCCGGCATCAATGTGGACGCGGGAGAGACTCCATCGTCAAGCATCCTCGACATAAGCAGTTGCGGGAGCTTTGGAGCTCGTGGTGACATGTAGGGAGGCAGTTTCTAGGTAGGAGATATTTTTTACTTCTTTTTTTTTTGGGGGGGGGGGAGGGGGGTTGGGGCTCCATTTCCTTCCCTTTGATGAAGAGTCCTGCGGAGCTACTCCCTACGGTAGCTTAGTGAAATTGGAGTCGCTACTTTGGTTGGAGCAGGGGGTGGTTTCATCCAGCCCCAAAGAGTGTGAGAATTATATATTCTTTGTATTTTTTTTTGCATGCTTTGTTGTTTAGTTATCTGACTCTCTTTTGTTGAAAGTGTGGTGGTTCACGTTGGGGAAATTTTGTTAATTGTTAATTGTTAATTGTTAGTTGTTAATTGTTAATTCTAATTGTTAGGTAGTCTCAAGGCTGACTGTTCTAAATTTTGTTATTAATAAATATTGTTAAGTTTTACCAAGTGTTTTCGTTTCCGTTGACCAATTTGCTGTTGGGTATTTTTTGTAAACACTGATCTCTCTTATCGTGCATTAAGAATTTCCACAACGTCCCGATAAGGGTCGTAACAATGGAATATAATTGTATGAAGAGAAAGGCGCTTAAAAAACCATGATGGTAAAAAAGGTTTATGTAATTTTAACGCCGTGTTAGGTATGTAAACATCTCAAAATTGCGTAGTGGAAATTTGACAATTTTATAGATAAAAATAATATATATTTTTATTATTCATTCACACTGATTTTTTCTTTACCAGTAAATAAGAGATAAGTATTGGGAAAGCTTCCTGTATAATTAATCCATTGCTATCCATTCCTCTTGGAGCTACAGTAATTGTCTGCAGAAACGGGTGTGACATAACTGACCAATTCGACGAAAGTCAACCGAGTTTTCAAAACCCAATATTTTTCATGCTTAATTTTTTCTTCCCATTTAATATATAACAAGAAACTTGTATTCTGAGTATCAAATGGAAAATAGAAAAAAAAAATAAAGATAATATAATGAAACTGACAATTGCTGCAAAGACACCCGGTACTTCCCAGTGAACCCCTTGTTGGCGCGAAGTCAACTGCAAACGATCAATCAAGAAGTCCATCAAACTATGGAGACTTTTTTAAATCCTTCAACGAAAACCATTTTTCAAGGGAATGTGAATACCAGTTACAAGAAGGCCCAGTTTTTTTTTTTCTCCTTTTATTTGTCATTGTTATGTAATCCCCCCCCCTCTCTCTCTCTCTCTCTCTCTCTCTCTCTCTCTCTCTCTCTCTCTCTCTCTCTCTCTCTCTCTCTCTCTCTCAATATCTATAGTATTTTGGTATCCCCATCGATTGATTTATCTATACTTGTATTTTCAAGACAATTTTAGCTTTACATTATAATAGCTTGGGGTATCAATAACAACAAATGTTAAGTAGCTATATGGTAAATTGTATTATTTTTAGTAAATGTTATTATCTATTTTTTACGCAAGTAATACTGATTTCTTTGTAGACTGAGCATTCCCAAATAGAAAGCAACTATTAGGTATTTAGGTCAGTAACAAAACAAAGGATGATCTGGAAAATAGTTTTTAGCAAAGATTGTGTCTCAGGATCTCGCAAAATAGAATAAATCACAAATATAACTTCATTATCACAAAACACAACTGGTCAAGACATAAGGAATGATACGCCAGAAACGTAATACTGAATACTACTACTACTACTACTACTACTACTACTACTACTACTACTACTACTACTACTACTAATAATAATAATAATAATAATAATAATAATAATATTATTATAACAACAACAATAATAATAATAATAATAATAATATTATTATAACAACAACAATAATAATAATAATAATAATAATATTATTATAACAACAACAATAATAATAATAATAATAATAATAATGATAAGAGTTATAAAGAACTGTTTAATACAACCAAAGTATAAAAAATAAATTCTTTGGTGTTTTATAAAATTTACCTGACTAAAAGGTATAGATAAATGGAAGTCTCTCTATCATGCTTGCAATAATATTGTCAGAACCCTCTGATCAAGAAGCCATTTTCTTTATAGCTTTAGACCTCCTGCAGATATTTTCCTTGAAACCATTTTTATAAGTCCCAGAATAATCCCCTTTCAACTATTGAAACAGCAGAGGCCGGATTCATTCAAATGTAGAAACTCGATATACAAAGTCACGCGAAACAGTCTTCCTTCGGACACAGCAAATCCCATGAATCTATGATCAACGAGATGTGTCGAACCACGAAACAGCAGTTCCTCAAGGTAATCTCTCTCTCTCTCTCTCTCTCTCTCTCTCTCTCTCTCTCTCTCTCCTCTCTCTCTCTCTCTCTCTCTCTCTCTCTTTTTTTTTTTCTAAAAGGTTAGTTAAGAACAGAGAGAGAGAGAGAGAGAGAGAGAGAGAGAGAGAGAGAGAGAGATCGCGCTGTGCTTTCCACACCTCTAATTGTAAAATAGTTTTGAGTATTGATGGAAGTCGTTTGGCATGAATTATTGTATACAATTCTCTTATTCACTTTTGAAAACGTAATACTATACTTGATTGAAGTAGAATTCATAATATTGTAGAGGTATTAATGAATTAGACTTACGGGTGGGGTTGTAATTAAAGGAATATCGGTTGATGAAGCATATTGGGAGGTAGTAGTTTGCCCAGGGGCCCAGCCACCCGTTGAGATACTATTATTATATAGTTATTGGGTCCTCTACCTGGGCAGACAGTACTACATTAGATCCCTCTCTCTGGTTACGGTTAATTTTTCCTTTGCCTACGCATACACCGAATATTTTGGCCTATCCTTTACATGTACACAGATATTACTAAACAATTCTTCTCTCAAGAGGCTAATTACAGTAGACTACTGTAATTGTTCAGTGGCTACTCTCCTTTTGGTAAGGGTAGACGAGACACTTCAGTTATGATAAACAGCTCTTCTAGGAGAAGGACACTCCAAAATCAAACCATTGTTCTCTAGTCTTGGATAGAGCCATACTCTCTTTACCATTGTCTTCCGCTATCTTGGGTTAGAGTTCTCTTGCTTGAGGGTACACTCAGGCACACTATACTATCTTATTTCTCTTCCTCTTATTTTGTTAAAGTTTTTATAGTTTACGTATGAAATATCTATTTTAGTGTTGTTACTGTTCTTGAAATATTTTATTTACAGAATTTCCTTTCCTTTCCTCGCTGAGCTATTTTCCCTGCTGGATCTCCTGGGCTTATAGCATCCTGATTTTTCAACTAGGGTTTTACCTGAGCAATTAATAATAATAATAATAATAATAATAATAATAATAATAATACCAAAACAAATTATAACAGATAGTTCCTATAAGATTGAAAATTTTAAGACACCTTTGCGTTTTTAATTATTA
Organism: Palaemon carinicauda; assembly: GCF_036898095.1. Lineage (NCBI taxonomy): Eukaryota > Metazoa > Arthropoda > Malacostraca > Decapoda > Palaemonidae > Palaemon > Palaemon carinicauda. Next base: position 19,726,018 of record NC_090748.1, on the reverse strand, counting down.
TTATTATTATTATTATTATTATTATCATTATTATCATTATTATTATTATTATTATTATTATTATTATTATTATTATTATTATTATTATTATTATTATTATTATTATTATTCAAGCTATAATGAACTTGTTGATTTCAAAGGCTGTATTGGTGATAGTCAAACCATCTCCGAACGTTTTCAGAAATAGTCGTTCCCTTTCCAAGACTAATAAAACCAATGTAACATAAGAGGCACCCTTCATCACAAGATATACCATCACACAACATTCGGGGCATCATCTAGGATGAATAGATTTTTTTTCGAAGATTATCCTCGGTACGATATAGTTATCTTGGATCTGGGGGGGGGGGGAGGGTGCAGGGCGTACCTGCAGAGGTATCCGTTTTATAGTCGTATAAATCCTTCATTCAGATGACATGTAAACTGTTGATTTGGTCCAGCTTAAAGATGGGTTATTGTCAGGGGCTGTGGC
>NC_090748.1:19715546-19720546 GCF_036898095.1 Palaemon carinicauda | reverse complement strand
AAGGATGGATAATTAATAACGAAATAAGGTAAACAGTCCAAATGTGCATAAAACATATAAATCTAGCACGTTCGTGACTGGCATATCAGCATTGATATAAGTAAAAAACAAACATAACGATGAAATAGAGTTTTAACTAAAACCTAGTATAAGAATTCAGCTGTTACCATAATTATCGAGAAACAACCATTTTGCTATTTCAGGTGAGAGTGATAGCTTAAGTAAAATCCCTTAAGCCATCAATTAACTCCAGGAAAAATAGAAATTAAGAGGTCTTTGCTACATTGATGACTCCCAGTATTATTGTAAGCAACGTTTGTAGGATTCAGAATTTGAGAACTACAATAGCATATATCTTGGAAAGGAACGTAGGGGTTCATAAAAAGGACAATGGAGACTATGGAGAATATACCATACTTTTCATACACGCTCATACACTGTAATACTATTGCTTTTATATCTCTCGCTCTCTCCCGCACTAATAATAAAGGAACCTGTTTAAACTTGCCGTGGAATGTTTCATACCGATGGAATTTTTATGTCATTGTTACCCTCAACCGGTTGTATCTCGTTATCTTGTTGAATGAAGTAAGTTACATACCCAGCGCCTTTCTGATGGTACATAACAGCTACCTTGCGACAAAAACAATAATATTCTTTAAAGATAAGGACAAAAGAAAACCTCTTTTCTAATGAGTTAAATGTTGCCAGCTTGTTAAAAATACACTCGACAAACTTGAATTTTACCAAAGTTTTCGTAGAGCCTAATGGCTTTAATTGAAATATCTAAGAATATGTAGATTTTGTAATCAAGCAAGTGGTCTTATTCATCATCGAATAAATAAATCTTTTCACCGAGTAATTGCTGTAACATATCATAATTCTTCAAAATCCTCATCATGCAGCCTGGACAATATTATCTCTCATTAATTCAACTTGATCTAACAATGCTCTGGATTGTTATGACTCCCTTTCAAAATCTTTGGAACTTCAATATTGCATAATATGATTTTAGCAACTGGCTTGTGGTCTTCCTTTACTATGAAATTCATTCTATATATATATATATATATATACATATATATACATACATATATATATATATATATATATATATATATATATATATATATATATATATATATATATATATATAAAATAATGTATATGTGTGTATACACACACAAACACACACACACTCATATATATATATATATATATATATATATATATATATATATATATATATATACAGAGTGTGTGTGTGTGTGTTTGTGTGTATGTATACACACACACACACACATATATATATATATATATATATATATATATATATATATATATATATATATATATATATATATTTATATATATAAATAAATATATATATAAATATATATATATATATATAATATATATATATATATATGTTTGTGTACATATATATATATACATATATACAGCAATTTAACCTAATTTGCATAGTAATCAGCACAAGATGGTAGGTGGATAAATTCCTGAACAAGATCAAGAAAAACATTCTGTAAAGACCAAAAACCTCATGAAGAAAAGATTGGAATTGAGGGTGAAAAGTAAAAAACATGAAAGAGAATAAAATCAGACCAACATCGAAGAAACACTAAATGGTGGAAGATACATCAAGTTGATGAAAAGAAGACTTGGAACTAAGTGCCAACAGAAGTTTGCTTTAAACGATGAAACTTGAATTACTATGAACAATAGAGATGGAGAAATAAAAAATATAGTGGATTTCTATACAATGCTATACAATAGAGATATAAAAAATAACTTCACCAATAGAAATAATGAAAAACCTGAGCTGGTACAGAACGTATCAGTAAAAGCATAACAGGAATGGAAGCAGGCAAAGAATTTGAAGATGTCTTGACAACTTGACAACTAATTTGATAAGAAATGGAGAAAATTTCATTGTAATAAAACTCGCTGAGCTCTACTCTAAATGTCTGAGAGAATGATCTATACGTACAGCTTGGAATAACTTTATTATTGTAGTGGTTTGCGGACTGTAGCCATAGGTAGCACCCGAACTGCCTAATGTCTGAATGCCGACCACAACCCAACGTTCACTACACAAAAAATATACTACGGTAGGTAGTAGGTTGGCCAGGGCACCAGCCACCCGTTGAGATACTACCGCTAGAGAGTTATGGGGTCATTTGACTGGCCAGACAGTACTACATTGGATCCTCCTCTCTGGTTACGGTTCATTTTCCCTTTGCCTACATACACACTGAATACTCTGGCATATTCTTTACATATTCTCCTCTATCCTCATACACCTGACAACACAGATTACCAAACAATTCTTCATCACCCAAGGGGTTACTGCACTGTAATTGTTCAGTGCCACTTTCCTCTTGGTAAGGGTAGAAGAGACTCTTTAGCTATGGTAAGCAGCTCTTCTAGGAGAAGGACACTCCAAAATCAAACCACTGTTCTCTAGTCTTGGGTAGTGCCATAGCCTCTGTACCATGGCCTTTCACTGTCTTGGGTTAGAGTTCTCTTGCTTGAGGGTACACTCGAGCACACACTCCTATCTTATTTCTCTTCCTCTTATTTTGTTAAAGTTTTTATAGTTTATATAGGAGATATTTATTGTTGTTACTCTTCTTAGAATATTTTATTTTCCTTTTTTCCTTTCCGCACTGAGCTATTTTCCCTGTTGGAGCCCCTGGGCTTATAGCATACTGCTTTTCCAACTAGGGTTGTAGCTTAGTAAGTAATAATAATAATAATAATAATACCCAAAAATCTGGGTAAAAGGCAAACAATCAAGGATGAACTGGGTACCACCCCTTGATTTATACTGGGCAAGGGGACCCAGGTAGAATCTTAGTTCTTGTTTTATCTTCCCTTGCCTTGGGCTTGCTGAATAAACGCACAAGATGATCGTTGATTCATTTCTGAGAAGTTAGCAGCATTAATAGATATAGCTCTATATTCTTTAGGTAAGATGCTTTTAAACTTGGGTAAAAAATATCAAAACATTTGGTGAAAGGGAAAGAAATTTTTTATGATGACCATAAGACACTGTGTGGGAGGAAAAATTATGATAAATGACTTATTAGCAAGATTAAAAAACTAAGAAAAAACAGTGGCCGAGAAGGGGACATCATCGTGAAAGGTTATGAAATGAAATGCTGTATTCATAAAAACAAGCAAAAAAATATTTATTTGTAAAAGAAAAAAACTGTTAGGACTACATTAACATTGTTTTGTCAATCAAAATAATCAATTAAAAGCAAAATTAGCATCCCTTTACACTCCATCCTCAAGATAAGATAGACAAATTTGATATAATAATAATAATAAAAAAAAAAATTCACATGCTGGACATTCATAAATTTCCCTTTCAAATCGACATGTTTTAGTACATGATAATCACAAACGTGTGTATTTTCTGAGTGGTCCAACTATCTTAACAAAAAAACACTACTCCTACACTAAGCTTAAAGGAGAACCCCGCAACACTACGGTTTTATAACATCTGTAATGACCAGTAATAAACTTGAACACTTACTATCTAATGAACCATCTATAAAGAACATATAACTGTGAAAAATACTATACTGGAATACTTTTCCCTAAATCAATACTATCATCAAAAACTTTTTGGTCCAACCACAGTAGTGCATAAATCTCTCATTCTTGGAAGGGGTTTTGATAATTCTGGAACCGTTCAAACTAAACTCGAACACAGTCACTCTCCTCCTAATAACTGAATTCACTTCCGGGGGCCAAGACCAGATATGCCATTTCAATAGCTCCTGTTAACTATTAATGTTTATGACACACCCTCATGTAACGAGATTCTTCCTAGTGACTTCGCACATCAAAATAATATATTCATTAACTTTACGGTGTTGACTGTTGTACGCGAACAGTCGACAATGGACTTATAATACATTTGGTTTTTTGTGTTATTCAGTCAAATACTTGATGGGACTTACAGTTCACAGGCAAGATAATATGAATACAGAGCAGCATCCCAGATCACTACACACTGGTAACCGGCAATAATCAACCTTCATTGATCTATGTACGTAGTAGAATGGTCTCAGCTTCTTTCCTATACACATACAGTACTCTGAAGCCTAACTTTTCCTGGAGAATACCTTAATCCTCTCTCCCTACTGCGTGTTGGGGGCTGCTGTCAATACCTAGAAAGAAATATTAACAGATTAAGGCACCTTTTTTTAGGAAGGGACTTGAACGCTACAAAACACTGTATATGGAAAATAAAATGTTTTCTTTAACTACAGACCATACAGCTTTCTTGGACAAAAACCCCTATATATTGCATTTCCCCCATTAGTTCTCAAGCCCATCCAAAAAATTCCTCGTAACTGACAGCAACACCCCACACAAAGTCTGAACATTCAAGTGAAAATATTTTACCTTGCCAAAATAAATTCATTAAAACGGAAGGATGATCAACTAAAGATGTTTTCATTCATCATCCATCCCTTCAGATACATATAAATTTATATGAATTTACATTAGGTACAATTCAATATTTCATAACAAAAAGCAATAGGAATAAACAATAAACTATCAAACATTATGGAGACACAGTACTTAAAAACGCAAAATTTGATTATCGTCTATTCCTCCCAGCAATGCTCCAATAATATACAATATAATAAATTTCATTATTTGCAGGAAACTTTTCAGTATTACAGGTATACAGTCATGATGTCAAGAAAAAAATTACATTCATTGTCGTCCAAGATCAATTGAGTTTTGTATTCTTTTAAAACCTTTTGATCTAGTCCAGGGGGGACTAAATCCACTAGAGGTGGGATCTTCAGGCGACAGTCGGTCGTCACAATCGGGTTGCAATAAGCCGAGAAAGTCAAAATCATGATGAATAGACACTGCCGATTCAGAAACAGGGCTTTCTAAAGTAGCAGGTCTTGACCAATCTGGACTGGAACTCTTGGAACCAACAGGAAGTA
>NC_090748.1:19705546-19708046 GCF_036898095.1 Palaemon carinicauda | reverse complement strand
GTGTATGAAATGCGAAGGGTACAGAATTCTGATATGATAAATATTGCTGCCAATTGGTAAGGTTACCTCTGAAGCAGTAAGACTTCACCAGGTTGAAGTGTTCTGGTGTACATGCATGTACTAGAGTTTCAGGAAGTAGCATCTGGCTGGCCAGAATGCTCATTGAACTGGGATTTATTCCATCTGATTATTTTCTTTTTAGGTATAACAGAAATCTATTTCTTCTGGCAAGATGTTCTGTTTTTTTATTGTATGTAAAAGGAACCTTTCTGCATCGTATTTGGGGTTGGTTTCATTTTGTAAAATAAGGAGGGCTTCCAAACTATGTAAAGGTCTCTCATCATAAGAATTCAATATGATATCTGTTGTCCTTACCATATTTTATAGGGACAAGTCTATGTTTTATGCTTGCTGGGAGAGTACACTTGTAATACCCGGATAAATAAGGCAGAACAATCTCTTGGAGAGGCGCAGAGTAGTCTTACCAATAAACCTGCCGGAGCATCCCCAATTTAGACACTTATACTCTCAGATTATATTGCTCCTCTTCAATCTACTTTGTATATGGGTGGCTGGATTGTTCTTCATAGGTAAGCTACAGATTTGTAGTATACAGTACAGTGAAATTCACTTGTTTGTCTAAGTCTGTAGCAGAAATGGTATTCTTCATAATGTCCTCAGCTCCATATACGTCCTATGTATTCAAGCCTTATAATAAGGGCTAATCTTTGCTGAGTCAGGGGTTTGTCTTCTGGGTGTTAGAAATAATCTATTTAAGGTAAGGATTATGAATATATGTCTTAAAAGCTTAAAGATATTGTACTGATATGAATAGTAATCGTAGTAATTTCATATTCATAATTATTATCATTATAAGTTATTACCATGTAGTAGCTCCGGGTCACATATACATATATATCTAGTGTGTAAATGAAGGCTAATTTTTAGTGAATCTCCTACGATGCATAAAAATCTAATGATGTATTCCTACAATAATTGAAAAATCAAATACGATGTAGGAAATCTCGAAGAGTTTAGAGGGCATACAATGTAAAAAGTTCAAGGTACAGAAAGGGTATAACGATTGAGCTGGGGTTTATATACATGTAAAACACCCTAAGGCTCAAAAATACCCCTCTACATCAGGAGGCAGGGTATTTTTTGTGAATAATATACCATCTATTGTACTTTGTCTTAAAATGGGCTTGGTAAGTGTGTGTGATCATGTCATGAAATGAACTTTTACTCTGTATTAAATCACCATATTGTTACACTGATAGTGTAATGCACCAAAAAAGTTACTAACAACATATTGGTTTTGAGTTATGGATAGTTTTGAAGCAAGTTCCTACAAAATGTGGTACTTGGCAATTTGTATTGTTGCCGTCTCAAGATTCTTCGAGAGCTCGGGAATTTGGCGGGAAATTTCATTGGCGTCTGGACTCTGGTCTGCTCTGCAGTGAAGATAAATTGCTCCAATTAGCGTCATCGAGATTATAATATCTACACTGAATTTTATCTGTTAACCAAGGTAAGAACACTAACTGTCCATCTATGCAAGCATAAACAGTGGTTACGAATATAAATTGTCAGACATCATCATTAGTTTTGCATTCAGGCTATGATAGTCTAAAAAATCATTATTACTAACACCGGGGAAAATAAGTAAGAAATTATCATTAGTACTTAATTATGAGAGAGAGAGAGAGAGAGAGAGAGAGAGAGAGAGAGAGAGAGAGAGAGAGAGAGAGAGAGAGAGAGAGTCAAGCTGTCTGGGAGGAAAAAAAAACATAAACAACGTATTCAGCTAAACGTTAATAACATTATGATTACGAGTAGTCTGTAAGCAAACACTGACGCCAGTTTGACTTGAGGTAGCAGACAGTTAGGTATTTATGCATGATATTTTTTCCTTTCTTTTCTATATATATATATATATATATATATATATATATATATAAATATATATATATATATATATATATATATATATATATATATATATACATATATATATATATATATATATATATATATATATATATATATACATATATATATATATATATATATATATATATATATGCATATATATATATATATATATATATATATGCATATATATATATATATATATATATATATATATATATATATATATATATATATATATATATATATATATAAATATTTACATATTTAGGCACACACACACTAACAAATATTTTCTTTTCACAGATTTCTGCGTACGGTTTGCTTTGCAGCTTCTGCCATCACTCTTTATATATATACTTTTGATTTTCAAGTGTAATAGAAATAATAAATTTATAAACCAAACTTTTAAAATCATTGACCTTATTACTTTATATACTTATGAGCTATAACTACACCTATATAATGGTGGAATAGATATTAATTATAAAATTATAATTAATATACACGGGTATTTATGTCGTATAGAATACCCTGTAAAAGGGTATACTTTACCTACGATACACCC
>NC_090748.1:19695546-19698046 GCF_036898095.1 Palaemon carinicauda | reverse complement strand
TAAAATCTTCAATCATCTTTTGCAATTTTTACCAAGAATCACTAAACACATCTATGTCATCTGTAAATCTTAGGTTGTTAAGGTATTGCCTAATAAAGTTAGCTTCTACATTTTCCGATCTATTGTTTTCAAAACTTCTCTTATGCATACTGTGGATGATGTAGGAGAGATGAGGTCTCCCGATCTAACACCTTGCCTATTGGAAATTTTCTCACTATCTTTATGCAGTTTAGGATTGCTGTACTTGCCATATAGATATATTCAAGTCTTCTAACATAAGATTCATAGGTTCCTTATCATTAAAGGACTTTCGTTACTGCTGATGTTTTGACAAAATCCAAAGCTTTCTCATAGCGTATAGATGCTTTACAAAGGCGTTTATCATACTCTGCAGAATTTCTTTATTATCGGGTTAATTACAGGTATATGGTCAGTTGTTGAATACCCACTTCTAAAGCCTGCCAGCTATCTTAGTTGATTAAAGTCTAACTGTCTTCTTATACGCCTAAGATGATCTTGGTAAATATTTTATACATTAATTGGAGTAAACTTATTGGGCATTATTTTTGAAGGTCATTTGCGTCCCCCTTTTTGCAAATTAATATAAGAAAGGAGTTTTCAAAGCTTTTCTTATTATTGTTATTACTATTATTATTATTATTATTATTATTATTATTATTATTATTATTATTATTATTATTATTATTATTATTATTATTACTAGCTAAGTTACAACACTAGGAAACTTAGCCCAGTGAGGAAAGGAAATAAGGAAATAAATAAACGATATAAGAAGTAATGAACAATTAAAATTGAATGTTTTAAAAACAATAACAACATTAAAACAGATATTTCATATAGAAACTATAAAAAGACTTATGTGTGCCTGTTCAACATATAAAAATTTGCTACAAGTTTGTAGTTTTGAAGTTCCAACGATTCAACTACCCTATTATGAAGATCATTCCACAACTTAGTCACAAATAAAATTAAACCTTTAGAACACTGGGTAGTATTGAACCTCATGATGGAGAAGGCCTAACTATTAGAATTAGCTGCATGTCTAGTATTACGAATAGGATGGAGCTGTTCGGGAAGATATGAATGTAAAGGATGGTCAGAATTATAAAAAAATATCATGCAACATGCATAATGAACTAGTTGAATGACGGTGCCAGAGATTAATATCTAGATCATGAATGTGAAATTTAATAGACCGTAAGTTAAGATGAGAATAAGCAGCTGAAGACCAGATTAGAGAACAACACTCAAAACCAATTACAATGAGATAATTAAAACACTTCTTCCGAATAGATTGATTACCGAAAATCCTAAAACTCTTATTTAGCCAATTTTTGGGGAAATTGAAGAAGACACGACCTAATGTGTTTTTCAAAAGTAAATTTGCTGTCAAGAATCACACCATCTGGTATAGATAAATCTAGCAGCCATTTTCTGCAAAGTTCAGTGAGTTTTACTAGTATGAAATCTCCTCCATTTATTATTGAATCAATTATTAGGCCGGCTTCTGCTGCTTTTCATCTTTCCACACCCTTTATTGCTTTATTTAGTTCTACTGTTATGCTGGATTGAGGCCCAGGAGTTTCTTTACTTCTATTGGGAAAGTTATTTCTTATATCAATATTAAAGAGCATTGTAAAGAAATCTTATGCAATTTTTATAATTTCGTCTTTATTATTGATGCTATTTCCATTTCCATCCATTATAGCAAACATCTGTTGGCCTCCCGGTCAAAGTCTTCTTTTCATCAACTTAATGCTTCTTCCTTTCTTTAGTGTTTCCTAATTTTGTTCTAATTGTGTTTACGAATGTCCTGTGTTTGTAGTTTCCTTATTGTTTTTGATAATTTTGCTAATTCTATTTCATCTGTGTTGGATTTAAACCTCATTTACAATATTTTCTTTATTAGATTTCTGGTGTTTTCTGATAGTATGCTTTGGTCTCGCTTAGGAACATTTACACCTATTTCTTGCGCTGCTTCTAATACAAAACACACACACACACACACACACACACACACACACATATATATATATATATATATATATATATATATATATATATATATATATGGGCCTGCCTCCCTGATTTGGGATATCTTACCGGTTTGAATTGATTTGCTTATCTTCATGATCAACAAAGCTGTACTATCCTACCCACCCATGCTAAGATGGATAGCTGTGAACGATCAGACAAATATATCGCACCATCACCAGTCAGCAACGGACAGCGTGATGATGAAAAATAAGCAAACCCCAGACATGAATTGACATGTCTGAAGCGTTTGTCTTGCAATTACGTGAAACCAGCTGTATTCATTTATATATATATATATATATATATATATATATATATATATATATATATACATATATACACACACACACACATATATATATATATATATATATATATATATATATATATATATATATATATATATATATATATGTATATATACATATATAAATGTATATTT
>NC_090748.1:19685546-19693046 GCF_036898095.1 Palaemon carinicauda | reverse complement strand
ACAATTCTAAGATAAGTAAAACTTTCGACTTGTTTGATATTTCCTCTGTTAATTTGGAATGCTAAAGGCTTTTCATTTTTGTTTCTCTGAACAATCACTTCTTTTTTAGTAATATTTTTTTTTAAGTCTCATTACTTGATAGATTAAGGAGACTGTTTCGAGCCTGTGTTGGAGAGCCGTAAGTGTGTGGAGTACGAGAGCGTATTTGTCAGCATATTAAAGCTCTATAAGATTTGTTATTATATATATACATATATATATATATATATATATATATATATATATATATATATATATATATATATATATATATATAGATATACTTATATACATTAGTGCTTTTCTACATAAATCTATATATGCATATGTATACACACACACACACATATATATATATATATATATATATATATATATATATATGTATGTATATATATATATATATATATATATATATATATATATATATATATATATATATATACATACATATATATATATATATATATATATATATATATATATATATATATTCAAATAAGCCATATATTTTGATACATTATTGTCTGAATTCTCTTACCGACCTCGGGATACCTGAAATCACTCAAAGATAATAGCTTCAGACTGGCCATGAATCAAACCATGGTCCATGAAACTTGTAACAACTGTGACATACCACTTCCTCGTGGCCATTTTGGAATTTCAAAAGTCCACATTGATATTAAGTGATTTATTTATTGAGAAACCTCATGCAAGTGTTAATTGAGGTTTTGACGTCTTATATAACTTCGTTTTGGTATTTATCCTATAAAATATATTCTGAATTTTCCATCTATTTTAAAGTGTTAGGTCTTATCTGTTTTGCTGGGCTTGATTTTTTTTTTTTTTTTTTTTTGACGACATTTGTTAGATTTCACCTAGTGCATAAAACATTTATGTCGAATTTTCTATATATTTCGTTATCTTAAATAATCTCCGTTTCATGCAAATACTTAATACAAATTCCATAAAGGATCACCAAATGTACAAGCATGAAACAAATAACTAAATTTACGGAATGACGAGATCGTAACAAATGGTAAAAAGAATAAGCTGTAGTTTCACTTAATTAAGTTAGGAGAGAAAGATTTCAGATTCAAATTACTTGTTAATGAAAAACTTGGTTTCTTTTCTCCGCTTTGTAAAACGTGATGAAATGAAATTGTTAATTAAGGCAACAGGAAAACATCCTGTGTCCTTCGATTAAAAATATCACCCATTAAAATCCTTAATTCTGTTGGGTAACACTGGGAGTTATTGAAATTGAGTCAACATCGTTTGATTAAGAGGAGTTTTTCTTATTGTTTTTGGTTAGTTACATATTTAAAGGTTTTTGTTGACTTCCGAGATTCAAAAATCTGATTTTATATTGTATTTAATAGTTTAGGTAGAAGGCTAGTTCAAGAATCGAAAAAGGTAAGAAATTCAACTTTGTATGTAATAGGTTGGCCAAGGCACCAGCCACCCGCTGAGATACTACCGCTCGAGATTTTTAAGAACCTTGACTGGCTAGAGAGTACTGCATTGGACCCTTCTCTAGTTACGGCTCATTTCTTCTCTTTCTACACATACACCAAATAGTTTGGCGTACTTATTTACATTTCCTCCCCTCTACTGATACACCTGCCAACTCTAGGATAACCAAAATTTTCTTCTTCACCCAGAAGGCTATGTGTGTATGTGTTCAGTACCTATTTTCCAGTTGGTAAAATTAGAAGAAACTCTTTAGTTATGGTAAACAGTTCTAGGAAAAGGACAGTCCAAAATCAAACCATTGTTTTCTCTTCTTGGTATGGTCTTCCACTATATGGGGTTAGAGTCCTCTTGTTTGATGGTACAATGAAGCAAAATATTCTATATCACATTATTTTTTTTCCTCTCTAGGCTATTTTTCCCTGTAGGAGCTCTTAGTCCTATAGCATCCTGCCTTCCCAACTATAGTTGTAGCTTAGCTAGTAATAAAAATATAATTTAATATAATATGATATATTATGATATATTATAATATAATATAATATAATGTAAAACGGCATGGTACAGTAGCAATAGCTTTTCATTGGAGTCCATGTAGAAAATACAAATCAGCAATAACAAGCTGTGGTAGAAAATGATTAGGTTAACCTATTCTAGGACAGGAGTATACGGATGGACAGGGTGATGCTAACACATCGACCAGGCGTTGCTTTTGCGACGAGCCGAGAGAAGGGTTGTGAACTCAAAGGCAGGAAGCAATCAACTGAGTTGTATTATTAAAGAACACTCTCCTTTATATACAAAACCTTAAGGCAACAGGAAAATACATGTTCGAGAAATGACAATATTACATAGGCGACACATAGACATGTTTGTTCTGGTTCTTTTTAGTGCGAGGGAAGAGCGCAGATACAAGCATAATATATACAAAATAATTATGTACAATTGTGTGACACACGGTTGGTACATGGCTCCCCCTCTAAAAATGACATACTGAACATGTTAAATAGGTGCCCTGAATCTGGAGAGGTAGTAGTAAAAACTGCGCCGATTAGCGGCAGTGAGTGACTGTAGAAGTCGTTGGTTGGGGTGCGAGCGAGTGGTGGATGATGGGTGGCTTTGTTGCCGCTCCGGCTCGTCACGGGGTAGGCGAGTGTGTCCTACGGCATTCATAGGCGTGTGTGTCCTACGGCATTCATAGGCGTGTCCTACGGCATTCATAGGCGTGTGTGTCCTACGGCATTCGTGTCAGCTTCGGTTGAAGTTGAATAGGTGTCCTCTTCGTCACGAGTGGAGGCGTTGATGGAGGTTTTGAAGTGGCTGTCCATAAGGGCACGAACTAGGTTCACCTCACGAGGAGAGCTGTCTGCGGCAGGTTGCAGGCGAGTGATACTGGTCATTTTCCCGAGGGTGAGCGAAGCCCTTTGGTCCCCCAACGGTTGTTGAGAGAGCTGAAAAGGGGTTGCTATACGGGCGGCTGGCGACGGCGAGTACTGCTGCAGAAGGTATGCGTTGACAGCGTCATAGTAACAGTGAGAGGTGGGGGGGGGGAGGCTGGAGGAGCGAGTCACTCCGGGGTCACCAATGTGACGAGCCGAGAGAAGGGTTGTGAACTCAAAGGCAGGAAGCAATCAACTGAGTTGCATTATTAAAGAACACTCTCCTTTATATACAAAACCTCAAGGCAACAGGAAAATACATGTTCGAGAAATGACAATATTACATAGGCGACACATAGACATGTTTGTTCTGGTTCTTTTTAGTGCGAGGGAAGAGCGCAGATACAAGCATAATATATACAAAATAATTATGTACAATTGTGTGACACACGGTTGGTACACTTTGGTCGACAAGACAACAGAAAATGTACCATTCATAGGTGTCGCATTACCGTTGGACTAAGAATGGAAGTTAAGTGGAGAAAAAAATATAAAAGATGTAGGAATTAAGAATTTAATTGAGAAGGTTAGGGAATATGCTAATAGAATTTGTGTCAATAATCACAAGAGCACTAGATACCATACCTGAGTCATTGAAAAGGAATCTTAAGAAATTAGGAGCCAGTATAGCCCCAAAACTTGTGCAGAAATGCATGCTACTTTAAACAGTACATATAGTGAGGAAAATTATGGATTCTTACGGAAGCTGCTTGTAAGCAGGTAGAATAATCATAATAATAATAATCATAATATTAATAATAATAATAATGATAATAATAATAATGAACATTATTATTATTATTATTATTATTATTATTATTATTATTATTATTATTATTATTATTATCATTATTATTTTAAAGCCATCATTTTAATATTATCTGTTGCAAACGTAGCATCGAATACAGTCGGATAATAGGAATAATTCTTACAGCACTAATATACCATTAATATACCACTCATAACATTCCCGCTAATGTAACATCCACTTCCTTTTATTTTAAATTTGATAATTGCTAAAAATAATCGGTCTACCGCTATTAAAGGATGCTAGGACAACCATGTCCTGGACGACAGACCATATACAAATATGATTAATTCCCAAGACCCTTCTCCAATAAGCTAGGACCAGGGAGGGCCAGGCAATGGCTGCTGAGGACTCAGCAGGTAGATATAATAAGGTTCCCCAAACTTCTCCTCCCCACCTCACAAAGATGGTGAGGTAGCAGATGCTACTAAAGACTATTGATATTGAAAAAGTCTCGAACCCCCATACAGAAGATTGCCAGGAAGATACGTATCAAATTTTCTAGGATAATTATCTCTTTGATAACGAAGTTTCAATAATACAAATAACATATTCGAAATCTCATTCAGGGAATAATCAACACTAACTCATTACCGTCAGTCATCTGAAACTCTGTCAAAGAGACTAATTACGTAGCCCAAGTTGGTGTTTGTTAATGACAAGGGATGTGAGCAGAGCATGGAGAGAACCGCATAAATGTATTTAGTAATTTCAATATACAGATTTTCTTGCATCATTTAATTGTCTATTTCACGAATGAATGTTTTTTTTTTAAATACTTATTCTCTTGTTGACTTAAAAAGAGGGTTTTTTTTTTTTTTTATTAGGGAGCATAAATAGTTGATATATCTGGGATTGATACCTTTAAAATTTCAGAGACTTCTGACTACCACAGAGTACAAAGGAATACTACAGTATAAATAAGAAAAAAAAAAACTTAATTCTATGTCAACCAGTCACAAAAATCCATCACTACTGTTCTAACACTCATTGTATTTTACAGGGTTTTCCAACATTGTCTGAGACGTTCTCAAGGCATTTCACACAACTGACAGGCCATTAGGCTAAAGGTCTCAACCAAAAAACATAGTGGAATAATGGATAACAAATCTCCATAAGATATATATCTCGATAAGTTTTATTTCTATTAGAATTGTATCTTGGTCTTTTTCCCATAGGGATTTTTATCAACAGAAATTGGAATCTCTCTGAATATCCTCTAAGGATCTGTAACGACACGAATTTGAAATAGGGGCCTTCTTATTTAAAAAAAAAAAAAAAAAATAAACATATATGAAGGATTTATACGACCATGAAACGGATACCTCTGTTGGTGCGCTGAAGAGAGCCTTCGAAAAGAAATCTACTCAACCTAGATGATGCCGTGAATGCTGTGTGATGGTTTGTCCTGTGATGAAAAGTGCCTCTTACGTTACTTAATTTTTATTAAAGTCTTGAAAAGGAACGGCAATTTCTGAAAACGTTTGAAGTTTGCTTGAATATTACGAGTACAAGCTTCTTAATCAACAAGTTCATTATATTTTGAATAATAATAATAATAATAATAATAATAATAATAATAATAATAATAATAATAATAATAATAATAATAATAATAATAATAATAATAATAATAATAATAATAATAATAGTTAAAAACTCAAGGGAACTATCTCTTATAATTTGTTTTGGTAAGGCTTCATCAACCGATATTCCTCTTATTACACTCCCACTTGTAAGTCTAATTCAATCATTACCTCTACTTCTATCAAGTATAATATTCCGTTTTCAAATGTGAATAAGAGAAAAGTATACAATGATTTATGCCAAACGATCTCCATTAATACCCAGGCTACTCTACAATTAGAGGATGTGGAAAGCACGGCCCACTATTTCTTTCTTTCTCTCTCTCTCTCTCTCTCTCTCTCTCTCTCTCTCTCTCTCTCTCTCTCTCTCTCTCTCTCTCTCTCTCTGTATTCTTAACTAACCTTTAAGGAGAGAGAGAGAGAGAGAGAGAGAGAGAGAGAGAGAGAGAGAGAGAGAGAGAGAGATATTGCTGAACAATAAAAAATAAAAGTAGAAAAATAAAAACCTAGGCTTTCTCGTAACTGGTTTGCACATTCCCTTGAAAAATGGTTTTCGTTGAAAGATTTCCAAAAACCTCCATAGTCTGATGGACTTCTTGATTGATCGTTTGCAGTTGACTTCGTGCCAGCGATGGATTCACTGGGAAGTACCGGGTTTCTTTGCAGCAATTGTCAGTCACATTATTTTATCTTTTTTTCTCTATTTTCCATTTGAAACTCAGAATCCAAGTTTCTTGTTTTATATCAAATTGGAAGAAAACTTATGCATAAAATATTTGGGTTTTGAAAACTCGGTTGACTGTTGTCGAATTGGTCAGTTATTTCATAGGCGTTTCTGCAGATAATTACTGTAGCTCCAAAAGGAATGGATTAATTATACAGGAAGCTTTTCGAATATATATCTTTCACTTACTGGTAAAAAAATCAGGAAGAGTGAATAATGATTTTTTTTTATTATTTTTTATCGATAGTATAGTTAAATTTCCACTACGAAATTTCGAGACGATACATGCCTAACATATAGTTAAAAATGTATGAAAGTATAGTGATTCCTAAACCTTTTACCATTATGATATTCAAGATCCTTTCCCTTCATGCTATTATATTTCAAAAATTGATTTTTTGTTACCTGTGTCCTTGAACTGGAAGAAAATGGCGCAATATGAAGACGTTACACAAACACTTTGGTCATATAAAGTGCATAATGAAGTCATTCATTGCAACATCAGCGCAACATGATAATGACGCCAAAACAATATTGAGTACAGATTTATGACTACGGCGATCTTAAAACACCTACTTTATGAATCCCTATGGAGTGCAGGGCAAAAAAAAGGGTCAACGACATGGGGCAAATTTCAATAGCTTGTTCTTAGTCAAAATACATATTAAAAAAAAACCACATTTACTTGACAAATAATACTCAACTTTAGCACGTAGAAAGAGGTATAGCAAACATGCTTTTACGTTAACGACTTGAAAGCAAAATTATATTTGATGCCAACCTTACTTTAAAAGAGGCTTTAAACTAATTGAAAATTAATTTCCAAATATTTCAGCATATTCTTTTATAACAAAAACTGAAGCCACAAACTATTTGAAATTTTCGTCAAAGGTAATTTTTATAACTATCCTTGTAAATAAAAGGGCTAACTTCCAAACATCTAGAAATGAATTATACTTTTAGATTATTTTTAGAAACATTGCTGGAAATACCTAAAAAAATATCCATAATCATTATATAATACAAATCTTTTCCCTGTAAGTCGGGAATGCACAAATGAACTCTGTAAATACCATCATAATAGTCAAAGTTTTTTTTTTTCTTTTTTTGGAAGCGTTGCCTTTTATTTTAGTCATATCTTAGTTATGTGCCAAAATCAGTTAAATAAAATTGTAAACTGGATATGGCAATGCGTACCTCGGAAAGTTAGTGCTTACGTGTAATTAACCTTCGCTTTTTGTTTTTCTATAATTTTTACTTAATCACAGAGACTAGGGTAGTATAGTGTGTGGGTTTCTTCTGCTTACAACGAACTTCCTTAGGAATCCATAACTTTCCTCACTATATGTGCTGTTTCAAGTAGCACGCTCTTCTGCACAAGTCCTGGGGCTATATTGGCTCCTAATTTCTCAAGATTCCTTTTCAGTGACT
>NC_090748.1:19675546-19680546 GCF_036898095.1 Palaemon carinicauda | reverse complement strand
AGAGAGCGATCCATTATTCTTTAAAGGTTCATGGAAGTTTTTGTGGCCAGTTGTTCGTGATAACATGCAAAACAATTCAACAAGTAAAAACTAAATAAAAATCCACCATCAATTCATTAAAGTGACAAACTACAGGATCATTGAATGGTTTCCATTTAAATATTTTAAATTATATAATCTGTATATACAAATACAAAGATTATCACAAACAAAACCGAAATAAAGATATTTTTTGTTTGGTTTGAATTAATAAGAACTCCTCTATTTTAAACCCATGTCGTTATAAACCCTCAGAGGATATTCGGAAAAATACCACAATCTTTTGGCAAAAAAGCCCTATGGCTAAAAGACCAGGAGACAATTCCATTATAAATAAACAGTATCGAGATATATATGATATGGAGATTTGTAATCCATTATTCCAGTATGTTTTTCAGTCGAGACCTTTAGCCTAATGGCCTGTCAGTTGAGTGAAATGCCTTGAGAACGTCCCAGACTCTGTTGCAAAACTCTGGAAATTATAATGAATGTTAAAAAAGTAGCGATGGGTTTTTGCGACTTTGGTTGACAGTAATTAAAACTTTTCGTGATAAGTAGGTATAAGCAATTCCTTTTTTTATTGTTCCTCTTAATTTCCTTTGGTTATATTGTATTATTTTGTATTCTAGGGTTATCAAAAGTCTCGGAAATCTTAAAGGTAAAAATTACAGAAATGCCATCATCCATTTATGCTCCCTAAAGAAATAAAAACTTTTTTTGAAAGCTATAAGAAAGTAAGCATTACAAAGAAACCACTCATTTGTGAAATAGGCAATATAAGAATGCAAGATCTGTATATTGCTATTACTAAATACATTTTATACAGTTTGCTTCATGCAAACCTCACATCCAATGCCATTACCATAAACCATATACCAGGGAACTTACTTGGGCTATGTAATAAGTCTCTTTGACAAAGTTTCCGATGACTGACCTTAATGAGTTAGTGTTGGGTTTCCTATGAATGAGATTTCGAATATGTTATTTGTATTATTGAAACCTCTTTACCAAAGAGATAATTATCCTAGATAATTTGATACGTACCTGCCTAGTAATATGTTGTATGGGGGTTCGAGACCTCAATATCGGTAGTCTCTAGAAGCGTCTGCTACCTCACCATGTTTGTGAGCTGGGGAGGAGGAGTTTGGAGGAACCTTTTTATATCTGCCCTCCATGAACATCCTTTAATAGCGGAAAACCAATTATTTTAGCAATATTCAATTTTAACATAAAAGGAAGTGGGTGTTATATTAGCAGGAATGAGTGGTATATTAAAGATATATTAGTTGTATCACGGGTTAGATATTTAACATAAAAGGAAGTGGGTGTTATATTAGCAGGAATGAGTGGTATATTAAAGATATATTAGTTGTATCACGGGTTAGATATTTAACATAAAAGGAAGGGGGTGTTATATTAGCAGGAATGAGTGGTATATTAAAGATATATTAGTTGTATCAGGGTTAGATAATTTAGGTTAGCTGACGCACTGGTCTACCTGTCTGAGAGCCGAAGGCGTGACGTCACACGTGGTAGATTAATGGAAAGAAGGACATACAGAGTACGAATCAGGCAGAATTATTTTGCTTATTAATAACGGCTCTACAAATAATAATAATAATAATAATAATAATAATAATAATAATAATAATAATAATAATAATAATAATAAATTATTATTATTATTATTATTATTATTATTATTATTATTATTATTATTATTATTATTATTATCCTACCTACTTACAACCAGCTTCCTTAAGAATCTATAACTTTCCACACTAAATGTGCTGTTTCAAATAGCACGCTCTTTTGCACAATTTCATGGGCTATATTGGCTCCTTACTTCCCAAGATTTCTTTTCAATGACTAAGTACGGTCCCTAGTGCTCCTCTGATTATTGGCACAAATTTTATGTGCATATTCCATAACCTTCTCAGTTAAATTCCTAAGTCCTGGTACTTTTCTATTTTTTTCTCTCCCCTTAACTTCCCGTCTTCGAGTCTCATGGTACTATGACACCTATGAGTGGTACTTATTTTCTGTTGTCTTGTCGACCAGAATGACTCCTGGTCGATGTGTTAATATCACCCTGTTCATCTTTATACTCTACTCCCAGAGTAGTTTAGCCTAATCATTTTCTATCACAGCTTAAGGTTGATGTTCGTACCATTTATTGTTGCATTATATTTGGTATTTTCTTCATGGACTTCAATGAAAAGCTATTACTACTATACCATGTCCTTTTTTATTACATTATATCATATTATATTATATTATATATTATAATATATTATATTATATTACATTATATTAAATGATATTAAAATGTATTATATTATATTATATTATATTATATTATATTATATTATATTATATCACTAGGTAAGTTAAAACCATAGTTGGAAAAGCAGGATGCTATAAACAAAAGGGTTCGAACAAGGAAAAATAACGCAGCGAGGAAATAAAATAAAGGTACAGATAAAATATTGTGTTTGATTGTACCCTCAAGCAAAATGACCCTAACCCAAGATAGTGGAAGACCATGGCACAGAGGCTATGGTACTACCCAAGAATAGAAGAC
Source organism: Palaemon carinicauda (assembly GCF_036898095.1). Lineage (NCBI taxonomy): Eukaryota > Metazoa > Arthropoda > Malacostraca > Decapoda > Palaemonidae > Palaemon > Palaemon carinicauda. The sequence continues at coordinate 19,677,923 of NC_090748.1, read as the reverse complement.
AAGGGTTTGATTTGTGACTCTCCTTTTCCTAGAAGAACTATTTACTATAGCTAAAGAGTCTCTTTTAACCATATCAAGTGGAAAGTAGCCAATGAACATATTCAGTGCAATAGTTAGTCCCTTAAGTGAAGAAGAATTATCCTTTGGGTTGTCAAGTAGGCTATAAGAGAGAAGGAGGGAATATAAATAAATAGGTCTGACTATTTGGTGTATGTGTAGGCAAAGAAAAAATGACCCGTAACTAGAGAAAGATCCAATGCAGTTCTATTTGGCCAAAGGACCCAAAAAATTTCTAGCTGTAGTATCTCAAAGGATGGCTGGTTCCTTGGCCAACCTATTACCTACAAAGTAGCAGTTCTTACCTTTTAACGATTTTTGAACTAACCTTATTCCTGAACTATTAAGTTCATTAAAAAATCAGATTTTTAAATCTTCTTGGAAGTCAACAAAAATATTTATATGTGTAATTAACCGCAAAAAAAGAAAAAATCCTCTTAATCAAACCGTCTTGAATCTATTTCAATGACTCTCCCGTGTTACCTAAAGGAATTAATTATTTTAATGAGTGATATTCTCAATCGATGGATTTTAGTGTTGATTTAATTAGCAATTTCATTTCATCATTCTTCACAAAGCGGGAAAAAGAAATCTTTCTATCTTAACTTAATTAATTGAAACAACAACATGTTCCTTTTACCATTTCTCACGAACTCGCCAATAAAGGAATTAATCATAGCTACATCTGTGAAGAAAATCTATAAAAAAAAGAACAGGTCTGCCAAATATTAGTAAATAGGATTGATGTTTAAATCATATAAAACCTTCTACTTGAACAAACGCATTGGTTTATCCTCAATATGTAATCTGCATGGTGGTAAAATCTGAGCATTATATTGAGCTACACCAAAGATTATATCCTTAAAATCACATCTCATTACTGATAGTGAAAAAAAATGCTCTCTTTACTCACTGGTGGCCTATTGATAACATTCTTACCTGGTGATCGCCAGACTGGGGTTCGAGTCGTACTTCAAATATGTTGGAATTGTTCCAGCTGTGAATAAATGTTAGAATTATCTCCAAAGTCAAGCAGTGGAATAAGACGGAATTTAAAAATTCTACATTAGTATTAAGTGAATTCTCTATTGAGAAACGTCGTGCAAGAATTATTTGAGGTTTTGACGTTTTATCTAACTTCGTTTTGATACTCATCCTATCAAATCTATTCTGGATTTTACAATTATTTTAATGTACTAAGATATATTTCCTTTCTGGATCTATTCTTATCTCTTTTATTGCGCTTACCAAGCGTCTTTTTTTTTTTGGATGACATATTTTAAATTTCATCTAGTGCATGAAATATTTATGTCAGATTTTTCAAATATTTCGTTATCTTAAATAATCTCCGGTTCATGCAAATACTTAACACAAATTCCATAAATGATCACCAAATGTACAAGAATTAAACAAATAACTTGATTTACGGAATGACGAGATCGTAACAAATGGTAAAAGGAACAAGATGTAGTTTCACGTAATTAAGTTGGGATAGAAAGATTTCAGATTCAAATTACTTGTTAATGAAAAACTTGGTTTCTTTTTCCCGCTTTGTAAAGAGTGATGAAATGAAATAGCTAATTAAGGCAACACGAAAACATCCTCTGTCCATCATTGAAAATATCAATCATTAAAATCATTAATTCTGTTGGGTAACATAAGAGAGTCATTGAAATTGAGACAATATGGTTTGATTAGGAGTAGTTTTCATTTTTATTTTTGGTTAGTCATATATCTAAATAGTTTGGGCAACTTCCGAGAAGATTTTAAAAATTGATTTTTTAATGCATTTAATATTTCATGATCAAAGTTAGTGGAAGAATAGAAAAAAGTAAAAACTGCTACTTTGTAGGTAATAGGTTGGCCAAGGCACCAACCACCCGTTGAGATACTACCTCTTGATATTTTTTTTTGTCCTTTGGCCAGATAGTACTGCAGTGGTTCCCTTTCTAGTTACAGCCCATTTCTGCTCTGCCTACACATACACCAAATAGTCTAGCCTACTTGTTTACATTTTCTCCTCTCTCTTCACAAACCTAACAACTCTAAGATAACCAAAAATTTCATCTTCACCCAGAGGGCAATGTATGTATGTGTTCAGTACCTACTTTCCACTTGGTAAGGGTAGAAGAAACTCTTTAGCTATGGTAAACAGTTCTTCTATGAAAAGGACAGTCCAAAATCAAACCAATGTTTTCTCTTCTTGGGTAATACTATAGCCTCTGTGCCATGTTCTTCCACTATCTTGGGTTAGAGTCCTCTTGTTTGATGGTACAATCAAGCACAATATTCTATCTCACACCATATTTTATTTGCTGGC
>NC_090748.1:19665546-19668046 GCF_036898095.1 Palaemon carinicauda | reverse complement strand
ACTTAAAATATTGTTCCTACCTTGAGCATCCTGAAAAAGATCTGAAAAGGAATAAATTGAATTAAGTACATCTTCCCGTTTGTTAACATCTAAATGCTCTTTGTAAAATATTAAAATTTTGCATATTTTTACCCAATGCATCGGAAAGAAACTGACACCCTAACTTGTCAGAGTCCTCAGGATACACATCAAATACAATAGACACAGGCTCGGACACTATCGCGAATGTATCCCCTTGCTAACCAATATAAGGTTTCAAATGATTAAAATGGAATATTCTACATTTACGGCTTGAACCGGAAGCTTCAATTTCATAGATAACCTGTGACAGCTTCCTCAAAACTTTCCAAGGGCCCTCATATCTTGGTTCGAGAAAACTATCTGGGTCCATACTCAGCAAATAAACCAACTGCCCAGGTTCAAATGACCGTACCTTTACATTTTTGTCAATGTTGTTCCAAATTTTCCCTGGCAAACTTCCAGGCACTAAGCATTCTTCCCTCCGAATCTTCCACAAACCCGTTCACATTTATTTCCTCCTTCTGGTTGGACTTGAGTATTTCAAAAACAATTTCTAATGGTCCACGGACCTTGTGCCCAAATACCAACTCGAAAGGAGCTACACCAGTCGAAGAGTTAGGGTGATTCCTGATAGTAAAGAGGGCAAAAGGGAGGGCTTTGTCCCAGTCACTATCAGGATCATAACAATGTTTCTTCAGGACAGATATGAGGGTCTGGTGGAACCTTTCCACCACTCCTTAACTCTCCGGTTGATAAGGTACGCTGGCAACGTGCCAGATGGCCAGTTCAGCACACATACCCCTTAATACCTTACTCGTGAAATTCGTCCCTCAATCGGTCTGAATCACACGAGGGAGACCATACCTGGAATAGAAATCCATTAATTTTTCAAAGACAACTTTAGAAGTAATACGCTTCATAGGTATAGCTTCAGGAAAGCGAGAAGCTCTATCCCTGATAGTTAGTAATAATACGTAACCTTTTTTAGTTTTTGGTAAAGGACCTACCACATCAATTACTCATTCCGAGAAAGGATCACCTATAGCGGGTATGAGATGCAACTGGGCTTTAGGGATCCACTGATTTGGTTTACCCATAATCTGACAAGTCTCACACGCTCTGATATACTGCTTCACACTCAATTTAATTCCAGGCCACCAAAAATACCTAGCCAGACTACGAAAAGTTTTGAACACACCCAAATGACCTAAAAAATAAAATAGTATGAGCTAACTCCAAAACAGAATCTATAAATTGAGAAGGTACCACAATATGTTCCACCAGACCAGTTTTTTTCAAATTATCAGATGTGGGACGACTAAACCTATATAGTAAGCCGTTTACAACTCCAAACCTAGGTTTTGTCAGATCCTCAACATCGCCCAAATCCAAATTAAATTCATCCTTTTGAGCTTTAATACAAGCAGCTCTATCACAATCAAGTTTCATATTAGCTACTTCGTTACTACTTCTCTCTACTGGCCCGGCCCTTAAAATATCTAACTCTACACTACTTAACATTAAGTCATCATCACTATCTACATCAAGTAAATTAGCTGCTTTTGCTGCGGACCGAGTCATAACAGCCACGGGGCTAGCATTTACCGATGATATAGGGAACAGCTCCCGTCCCTCACTATCCAGCATACTATTTCCCAGGATACCATCTATACCTGGAATAGGTAGACTATCCACCACAGCCAATTCAGTGACGCGATCATATCCTGGAAAAGACATGCGGACATTAACCAAAGGAGCGGACACAACTGAATCCGGAAAACATCCCAACAATGCAAAATTTCCAGTATATTTCTCAAAACCATTTAGAACCCTCTTCAGTGCTAATGACCTGGCAGAGCCAGTGTCCCTAAAAATCTTCACCTGAATAACATGAGAGTCAAAAATCAACTTTTCAGGCCACACATATTTGTCGTACTTGAGTCATGCTTGGGGTTTAGAAACATTAGGCTTGCTACTATTTACTGAGCTACTATCTACTGGCGTTCTATCTACAGGACTACGGCTACTAACCTCTAACTTATCACTAACTAAGGCTACAGGACTCTAATTATTTCCCTCTAAGTACATCCTATGAGCATTACACTGATTTTGGAAATGCCCGGGCTTGTTACACCAATAACAACTTCCTTTATAACCTGAGCTTCTAGTCCCATTGTACTTATTATTTCCCCCACGTGAGAAGTCTTTATTAGCAAAAATTTTAGGGGGAGGAGGACATCCGACCTCCTTGGACTCTACCCACATCCCTATCATCTGAAAAAGATTCAAAATTAATATAATCACTCTTGGGGATATTGGGAGTCAACGGGGAGGTTTCCCCTCTCCTGCCACTATTAGGGGAGCAAGATGTTTGATTATTTTAAGTTTTATAACTAAAACTACCGCTACCTGATCGATGAGTCAATACAAACTCATCTGTTAACTGAGCAGCACTACTCAATTTCACACTTTTTACCTC
>NC_090748.1:19650546-19655546 GCF_036898095.1 Palaemon carinicauda | reverse complement strand
TCAGATGTGACAATTTTATAGGAAATTTTAAATAAGCTTTTATTTTTTTTTTTTTCCAAAGTTCAACATTCCACCTACTGTTGGAAGTGATTAGCACTTTGGCAATATAAAAAAAATGCATAAAGGAAGCACATCCAAATTATGTTCTACATGAAAGACTAATTTCTCTATCTCATTTTTCTTTTGTCTAAGTTCCCCGGTGTACTTGCCCTTGAAAATCAGGCCCTTCCCATCACAACATAACTTTGTCACCAGTATCATGAACAGCTCTTCGAACTTTAGGTTTAACACATTTCAGCATCGAGTGGGTAGTCTCACCTGCAGTACTTTACCTGAAAAACAGATTTCTCTGGTTCAATTTGAATCTCATCCAAACAATGATTCCTTTGAAGCAAAGCATTAACTACGCCATCTTCATCATTATAAGCGTTGCATATCATTATTCTAGGACTAAGTTTTAGCACTCTAATTTCCTCGTATCCCTGCCAACAACCATTATTTGAATCCCATTTACGGCTTCATCTCTAACCATATCGTCAGCAAACTTTACATATCCATTTGAAGTTGGCCTCGTAATAAGAGTTGATATATTTTGTGTTTTTTTCACCCACCATTTTTACTTTAAATTATTCAAGGTGAAGCTTTTGGTTGATATTATCACTTGTAGATTTTTCTCATTATATTTTTCATCATATGTAATTTTCTCATATTTTTATACAACACACTCTTATAAGCGGTTTCAAGCAATTCTGTATACAAAAAGTCAACAAATCTAAATGGAGATAATGAGGGCCCCACCAGCTATAATAATACCACCATAGAACCTCTCATTAGTAGAGTCCTCTCACAATGCTCCTACTGAAATGTGAAACAAAAAGAAATGGATAGGGCTGTTCAAGTAACAATGAGTATTTGGTACTACAATAAGGATGCAATTAAGGAAGTAAAGAAAGCATACAATAATTGAATCCAGTGTTAGATTTTTGCTTTACAATTTCAGAAAGTCAATCATGATAACCAACTATTAGAAATACTTTTACTCAGAGTTATTTTATGTATACATCTTAACTAACTTTAAGAGTAAACAGTGACTAAACTCAAGGTGCCAACAGAGTTATACCCCCCTAAAAAGTCAACATAATAAATAATACGGATGGCTTACAATAACATAAATTTATCAGACAAATAGAATATACAATTCCTACAAGTTTCTCATTTAGTGCATATAAAGCAGTATTAAGCTGTAGTTTCACTAAAAAGATCATACGATCACATAATTTATATCCCAATCCGAAACTGCCTTTCATGATCCATGAGAAATGAAAAGATGCCGTTTTCTATTAGATACAAAAGACTTTTACGTACTGCTATTTACAAAGCTCTGGTCTAAATTATACAGATAGTTTCTGTCAGATTGTTTAGTAACTCTGCATTTCATAACAGTAAGGTAAGTTAAAATTTATACTATTGAGTGGTTTGACTGAGTGATTATATAATGATTAAACAGAGTTCTTGACACTTCATTTAGTTGAAGCAATTCAAAGCCAAAATTTCTCTCGGCTTAGACACTTATTAACTTTTCAGTTGCCTAAGAACTGTTTAAGCATAGTCAAAGAGTTATATTAAAACTTCAATTCCTTAAGAAGAGTTCAGCTCTTATCAAGTTATAATAACAGAGATCAGAGATGTCGAAGAGAACAGAACTACCAGAGGCTGGGAAAACCTTAACTTTTTATCTGCCATCTGAAGAGGAGTTGTAGCTAAACTTCCAGGGAGATTTACCCTCCTCTATCCCAAACTAAAGTTTATAAGATGACATTGAAATTATTCCTATTTACTGAATAATAACAATTTAAAAAAGAAACTTAATTTCTGAATTGATGCTCTTTTTATATGATACCATTTCCGCTAGAGCTTCCAAGTATCAGCACACGTGCTCGATTCTATGCCCTCTGGACTCTTCGAGATTTCCTACATCGCATTTGATTTTTCCACTACTATCATAGTAGATTTATTAAAAATCACCCTTTATTTACATAATATATATATATATATATATATATATATATATATATATGTATATATATATATATATATATATATATATGCGTATATATATATGTATATATATATATATATATATATATATATATATATATATATATACGTGTGTGTGTATATATATGTATACCTATGTATATATATATGTGTGTGTGTATGTATATATATATATATATATATATATATATATATATATATATATATATATATACATGTGTGTGTGACCCTAAGAAATTGCATAATAATAAGTGATAATGATTATAATTATGAATATAGACTTACTAAGATTACCATTCATATTAGTAGAATATCTTTAAACTTTTAAGGCATATACTCATAATTCTCACCTTGAAGAAATTATTTCCAACACCCAGAAGACAAACCCCTGACTCAGGTGTACTCTCCCAGAAAGCATAAAACATAGATATGTCCCCATCAAAAATGGTAAGGACAACAGATATCATTTGGAATTCTCATGATGAGAGACCTTTACATAGGATGGAAACCCTCCTTATTTCGCAAAAAGAAACCAACCCCAGATACGATGCAGAAAGGTTTCTTTTATTTACAATCATAAAAAAAGAAACATCTCGCCAGAAGCAATAGATTTTTTTCATACTGAAACAGAAAATATTTAAATAGAATAAATCCCGCTTTAATAAGCATTCTGGCCAGCCAGATGCTAATTCCTGAAACTCTAGCACATGTATGTATACCAGAACACTCCAACCTGGTGAAATCTCAGTACTCCAAAGGTAGCTGTACAGCAGGTGTTTCATACACTATTTTGATTAGAATCAGATAAAATTGGAAATGAGGGAAAATTTAAGAGAAATGATGTAATGTTAACAGAACTATCTAAATCAATAAACCTATACAATTATGATATAAGGAATAATTTTGCCAATCGAGATATTGAAACACCTTAGCCGGTACCAAACGTAACAGTAGGAGAAGTAAAGAAAGCATTAAAAGGCATGGAAAGAGGTAAGGCAGCAGGAGAAGATGGCCTAACAATGGGTTCAATAATAGATGGAGGAAATTCCGTTTGCGTGTGTTCTTATATAAATATGTATATATGCGTATAAATAAATAGATATATATATGTATAAGTACCGGCAGCACACATATACACACACATTATATGTATATATATATATATATATATATATATATATATATATATATATATACACACATATATATATGTATATATATATATATATATATATATATACATATATATATATATATATATATATATATATATGTATATATATATATATATATATATATATATATATATATATATATATATATATATATATATATATATATATATACACATACACACACATACACACACATATATATATGTATATATATATATATATATATATATATATATATATATATATATATATATATATATATATATATATATATATATATATATATATATATAAGACCTTAGACATTTCCATCCACTTGTGGTTGTTTATGGTATTCTACGACAATCCACACCCATAAAATTTCGTAGTTTGTCAATTCGTCGTCTTCTCTTCCTTCCCCTGATTCTTTTATAATATCTAGTGATCCCTTCTGGTATTGTAGATATCCATTTATTGTCTGTCATTCCCATTTTATGTCCTGCCCATGTCCATTACTTTTTTACATATTGTTAAAATATCCTTTACTTTAGTCTGCCATCATAAACATGTGGCTCATTTTCTGTCTTTTAGTGTTGTTCCTATGATTATTCTTTCCATAGCTCTTTGAGTTCTAACTAGCTTATGTTCTAAGGCTTTACTGGCAGGACCAACTCATTGTATACTTTTCATGACAGAGAGACTGGCAATTTAATTTTCCTAATCTCATTTTGTTTACTAAATACTAATCATCCCATGCTTATCCTTCTTTCAATTTTAGTCCTGTGGCCTTTGGAAACACTTCATGTCTGTTGCAAGTATGCATATTCATCTTAAGTCTCTAAAGGCTCCTCCATAACTCTTATTTGTTTTTTTTTTCTACATTTTCATTTGAACATTATCTCAATTTTACCTACGCATATATCAATTTTCAGTCCTACAGTTCTGCTTTCTGTATTTTAATCTTCTAGATACTTTTGTAGTTCCTTCTTTGATTCACTAAACAGCGTCATTTCATATGATAATCTTAAGTTTTTAAGGTATTCCCCATTATTATTAATTCCTACATTTTCCCAATCTAAATTCTTGAAAACTTCTTTTAGGTATAGAATGACAGGGTATCCCCCTCTAACTCCTTTCTTAATCGAAATTTTCTCGCTATCTTTATGTAGTTTTAAGGTTTTACTTCCTGTATAGATATCTTCAAGTGTCCCAACATAAGATTCATCTATTCCTTGTCTTTAAACGGCTTTCATTACTGCTGAGGTTTTGTCAAAATGAAAAGCTTTCTCATAGTCTATGAATGCCATAAATAGCGATTAGCCATACTCTGTTGATTTTTCCATTCATTGATTAATAACATGGATATGGTCAGTTGTTGTATACCCACATCTAAAGCCTGCCTTCTCTCTTGATTGATTAAAATCTATCTGTCTTTCAATTCAGCCTAATTTAATCTGTGTATATATTTCATATATCGCAGAGAGTAAACTTATTGTGAGGTAGATTTTTTTAGGTACCTTGTGTCATCCTTTTTGAAGATTAGTATAATGAAAAAGTTATTCCAAGCTGTAGGTATAGAACATTCTTGCAGATATTTTGAATAGAGTTCAGTTAGTTTTATTACTATGAAATCTCCTCCATCTATAATCAAATTAGTAGTTAAGCCATCTTCTTCAGCTTCTTTACCTCTTCTCATGCCTTTTATGCTTCTACTGATAAGTTCGGTACCATCTCAGGTTTTTCATTATTTCTATTGGAGAAGTTATTTCTTATATCTCAATTGTATAG
>NC_090748.1:19643046-19645546 GCF_036898095.1 Palaemon carinicauda | reverse complement strand
TATATATATATATATATATATATATATATATATATTTTATTTCCATTTTGTTTGTGATAATCTTTATATCTGCATATAGAGATTTTATGTTTTCAAATATCATTTAAATGGAAATCATTCAATCATTCTGCAGTTTGTCACTTTGATGAAATGATGGCTGATTATTATTTCTTTTTTACTTGAATTTTTTTACAATTCATCACGAAAAGCTGGCCACAAAGAATTTCCTGAACTTTTAAAGAATAGTGTATCCCCAACTCTCTCTCTCTCTCTCTCTCTCTCTCTCTCTCTCTCTCTCTCTCTCTCTCTCTCTCTCTCTCTCTCTCTCTCTCTTTTAAAGTTAAACAAAGTACCTATTACGTATTTCGAAGCATAAATGGAGATGTTCAAAAGATTCCAAAAAAACCACTAAAATATTTATAAATTCCTTCTCTTCGTCGTCATCATCATCATCATCCTCACTGTAAAATTATTATTATTATTATTATTATTATTATTATTATTATTATTATTATTATTATTATTATTATTTCGTTTCAGTTTAAAAGTGATAGATAGGGTACTGTGACTGTGATATATTCATATTATTTGGATATTATATGATTAAAAACATGGCAAATTTCAATAGCTTGTTCTTACTCAAAATACAACATATTAAAAAACACATTTACTTGACAAATAATACTCACTTTTGGCTCGTAGAAAGTGGTATAGCAAACATGCTTTTATGTTAATGATTTGAAAGGAAAATTATATTTGATGTCAACCTTACTTCAAAAGAAGCTTTAAACTAATTGTACACAAATTTCCAGATACTTTAGCATATTCTTTTATAATGAAATAAAATTAAACCACAAAACTTTTTCAAAATATCGTCAAAGTGAATTTACATAACTATCCATGTAAATAGAGGGGCTAACATCCAAACATCTAAAAAAATGAAATATACTTTTGGATCCAATTTAAGAAACATTGTTGGAAATACCTAAAAAAATATTCATCATCATTATAAAATATAAATATTTTCCCTGTAAGTCGGAAATGAAGAAATGAACTCGGTAAATACCATCATAAAAGTAAACTTTTTTTTTTCTTTTTTTCTGGGAGCGTTGCCTTATTTCTAGTCATTACCTGTGAGCCACAAACAAAGGACAATTAGATAAAAACGTAAACGGGATATGGCAATACCTACTTCGGCTAGTTAGTGCTCACTTGAACTAACCTTCGCTTTTTGTTTTTCTTTTATTCTTTTCTTTGGTGTGATGTTTTTGCTTATAACTGACTTCCGTAGGAATCCATAACTTTCCTCAATAAATGTGATGTTTTAAGTAGCACGCTCTTCTGCATAAGTTCTGGGGCTATATTGGCTCCTAATTTCTCAAGATTCCTTTTCAATGACTTAGGTATGGTCCTTAGTGCTCCTATGACTATTGGCACCAATTTTACTTGCATATTCCATAACCTTCTCAATTAAATTCTCAAGTCCTAGTACTTTTCTATTTGTTCTCTCCCCTTAACTTCCATCTTGAACCCCATGGTACTGCGACACCTATGAGTGGTTCTTTTTTCGTTGTCTCGTCTACCAAAGCAACGCCTTGTCGATGTGTTAGAATCACCCTGTCCATCCTTATACTCTAGTCACAGATTTGTTTAGCCTAATCATTTTCTACCACAGCTCAAGGTTGATGTTCGTACCATTTATTACTGCATTGTATTTTCTACATGAACTCCAATGAAAAGATACTGTATAATGTCCTTTTATATTATATTATATTATATTGTATTTATTATATTATATTATATTTTATCTTATTATATTATATTATATTATATTATGTCATATTAGATTATTAATAGCTAAGTTTCAGCCATAGTTTGAAAAGCAGGATGCTATAAGCCCAAGGGCTCCAACAGGGAAGAAGAGCCCAGCGAGCAAATAAAATATGGTGAGAGATAGAATATTGTGCTTGATTGTACTATTAAACAAGAAGAATCTAACCCAAGATAGTGGAAGACCATGACACAGAGGCTATGGTACTACCCAAGAAGAGAGAATAATGGTTTTATTTTGGGCTGTCTGTTATCCAGAAGATCTTTTTACCATAACTAAAGAGTTTCTTCTACTCTTACCAATTGGAAAGTAGGTACTGAACACATACATAAATAGCCCTCTTGGTGAAGAAAAATATTTTAGTTATCTTAGAGTTGTTTGTTATATGAAGAGCGAGACGAGAAAATGTAAATAAGTAGGCTAGACTAATTGGTGTATGTTTAGGCAGAGAAGAAATGGGCTGTAACTAGAAAAGGATCCACTGCAGTACTATCTGGCCAAAGGGCCCAAACGATTTCTAGCGGTAATATCTCAACGAGTGGCTGGTACCTTGACCATCCTATTACCTACAATCTAGCAGTTCTTACCTTTCTCGATTCTTGCACTAACTTTGTTCCTGAAATATTAAATGCATTAAAAAGATTAGATTTTTAGGCCTTTTTTGAAGTT
>NC_090748.1:19608046-19638046 GCF_036898095.1 Palaemon carinicauda | reverse complement strand
AATTTGAAGTCTTTTTACCTATGGATTGTATATTTACATAACCACAGTTTATGACATCCTTAGTAGCTATGATCAGTATTTTTGGCTAGTCTATTCAATTCTAAGTCATAAGCTTTGCAGTCTCTAGAATTTACTGTGTAGTCACTTGGTTTGTTCAACTTGTGCAGTTTATACACTTTGACACTTGCGCATTACACTCCCTGGTGTAATGTCTCCTTGAACATTTCTCGCAGAATTTATCATCATTCTTAGACTTTTTCAAAATGTCCATACCTCTGACAGTGGTAGTAGGGGATCACGTGGTACCTATCACGTATGTTATTGATACCCCGTCGTAACGAAACTTTGTCCCCATTATCATGAATAGCCCTCCGAACTTCAGGATCACATTTCAGCACATGGGTGGTCGCCCCTAACAGATAACAATCCTTATTGCTTGTTCCCTCGAAACCTTGTTGTCTCTGAGACTCGAGATTTGGTATTGCTCCCGTGTATGTTTTAATTAATAAAGTTCTTGTGTGAAGAACTGACTTCCCCCCCCCCCCCTCCCCCGGGTAACATATGGTAGCAGAGCGTGGTTCGAGATACATGGTGAGGCAGATGACCTGAGCCTGAAGTTGTGTGAGCCGAAGAATGGTAATTACGAGTCTTCACAGTAGCTTAATCCTTTTGCTGTTTTGAGTGTTTGTGAGTGCCTGGGGATCTTCTGGAAGAAACCTTGAACCCCGATGTTACTCTCTACAATAAAGTGAAACATTCATTATCAGAAATTGTTGGTATATATTTTTTTCCCTCACGAGGAAAGATAGCGTCTTCAGAATACTCGGCAGTTTCCTTACCAGGATACATTGAAGATGAAAGTGAGCTTATGAACCAGTTGACCCGACTGGCTAACTTTGGAACCATAGGCAATGTTGGAAATTTTATTTTCAAATTTTGTCAGAAGTGTAAAGGCCCGGTATTGGGACATAAAGAAAATGGAGATGACAGCAAGTGTGAAAATAAGGATTTGAATTTAGGTGAAGTGGAACAGGTAAAACGGTGACTAGAAACAAATGAACTTTTTGAGGCAGCAAAAAACCAGTTAGATCAAAGGTATGAGGGTAGAATTTGTGGACAGTGCAATAAACTATTTAAAAACAGAGCAACCAATGTTTCGCACCAGAAAAACTTTCACAAAAAGTGGGATTTCGGTACAGAAACAAACAGGACAATGTATGAAAAGAGTGATATGGATGAAAGACTAGACAAATTATTGAAAATCATTGAAAAAAAAAATTGAGATAAACCAAGCTGGAACTGGAAAAAAACATGTTAATTTAGTTAAAAATCGGAAAGCTCCAATCTGGACTAATGGACAGGATTTTGAAAGTTATTGCCATCAACTAAGGCTATGGGATTCACAGACAACCATTCCTCCAATTCAAAATTTTTTGGAATTGGTGGATAGTTTAAAAACAAACAAAGAGATTGGAGGATTATCAGAATTTGTGTCAAGAGAAGTTATAGGAAAAGTAAACAATAACAGTGTAACTATCATTGAAGACGTGATAAACTTGCTAAAAGGTAAATTTGAAAAAAACAATCTTGGAAAAAATGTCTGAATTCGTTTCTGAAATACAAAAATTTGAACAGAAAGATAAAGAAACAGGTGAAGAGTATCTGAATAGATTTGAGAATCTTTTAGTGAAAATGGATAGAGCAAACTTTGGATCACAATGGAAGTTATGGACTACAGTTTTGTTTTTAGATAAGTCTAAATTAGAAACAACAGAAAAAATTTCAATTATGAAACAACTAAAAAATGTAGAAGATAAAGTGACAATAGAAATATGTAAAAAGGAGTTCAAGAAACTAAAGATAGAAAACCAAAGACCCGAAAAGGAATTGGACGTATTTTATACAAATAGACAAAGATCTACATCTAGATCAAATGAGCAAAGAAATAGGAGACCATACTCCCGTTCGTGAGACAGAAGCCAAAACATGAGAGAGTCAGGAAGCAGATATCAAAGTAGAAGATATTACTCTCGATCAGGAGATAGAAGCCTAAACAGAATAGACTCCTTTAAACGAAGAGAACCTTCAGAAAGGAGAAGAGAAGATCGTGAAGAACTTGAAAGGAATCGGCAAGATCGTCCGATGAAGGGCGGCCGGAGGCTCATATCAGAATCGAGAGAGAAAAGGTGTAGAAATGAATTCTGTCTGAATAGATTAAGTAACATCAGATTTGTGAGTGTTGAAGATGAGAGAGGAGAAGTAGAAATGCCTGAAATTTACTTCACGAATGAAATCAATGAAACTGACATGATTATTGACAATGGTGCACCCAAAAATGTGGCAGGAATTAAATGGATAGAAGAATATCTGAAGAAAAATGAATTTGGAAAAGGACAAGTTAATGTAAAAAGAATAGAAAAAAAAGTTCAAATTTGAACCAAGTAAAGTTTATGAATGCCACAAAATGTTTGAAGTTCCACTCATAATTAAAGGAAAGAAAAATGGAACAGAGTTCAGTAGACTAGGAGTGCAAATTTATGCTATTGAAGCTAATGTCCCTTTTTTGTATTCTAAAGAACAATTTCAGAAATGGAGTGCCTCTCAGGATTACGAGAAAGGAAAGGAAAAACTAGTTATCAGAAGCTTGGTTCCCAACCTAGAAATAGATTTGATAACCATAAAAGGTAACCATCTTGCCGTTGTCTTGGAAACCAATAAAGAATGTAACAAAGAAGAGATTGTAATGTTTTTCAAGAAATTGGAAAGCAATAAAGAGATATCACAGTATAAAAGAGTAAAAAGGGTACATCTGGTATCTGGCCATAAGGGAGAGACTCAACTCCTCCATTTGTTCACATTGGCAGGAGTAGTATCCAACCGAACCAAAAAGATTATTAAGAAAGTTGTCAATGAATGTATACTCTGCCAAAAGTATAAAAAATCATTAGTTATACCAAAAGTTGCCATCCCAACTGTGACGGGATTTAATCAAAAGGTCACAGTTGACCTAAAGCAAATGAAGGAGGTTAACATTCTGTGGATGGTAGACGCCTTCACAAAATTAGTAAGTGGAGTTGTGCTAAAGAACAAAGAAGTAGTCACTGTTTTGCATGCCATCACCCAGAACTGGTGCGAGAAATACGGATATCCTACTGAGGGATTCTGGCCAGACAATGGATCAGAATTTCAAAATAAGGAAATGGAAAGTTTGGCTTCTGCAATGGGAATTACGATCAGGTTTGGCCCAACATATTCCCCTAGTAGTAATGGTTTGAACGAACGAAATCATTACAGCGCTGACCTAACTGTGAAGAAAGTGATGGAAGAGAATGATAGAATTACATTAGATGAAGCAGTTTCAAAAGTGGCCTGGTGTCATAATACTAATATAACAGTGAAAGGATATGCCCCATTACAGTTACTCACTGGGAGAGCTGTAGTAGTTCCTGGTATAACAAGTGGAAATGTAGCCACCGAATCTTTAATCTCGGAGTCAGAAGCAGTCAGAAGACATATTGAAAATCAAAAAGAAGTGAATAAGAAGTATAGAGAAATTGAGTATGGTGAAAAGTTGAAAATTGCCTTAAACTCTAGAAATGCGTCTTTTAATGATTATCTGTATATACCTGGGGAGAAAGTATTTTACCAGCACAAAGGTGGAAACCAATGGTTTGGTCCCGCGACGGTAGAAAAGATGGAAGGGAGAAGTGTATGGATTTTAGCAAATGGAGATATGAAAAAGGTAGCTTTTTGTCACTTACAACCTTACGGAACGTTAAGGACTTCAGCTCATGAGAAAAAAGAAGATCAGATTGGGTCGAAGGATGAGGCAGCTCTTACTGACCAGTCCGAGAGTGAGGAAATTAACTTAGAAAAGAGAGAAGAAGCGACAGTTGTTAGTAAACCTGATTTGACAGAAGAGAATTATGACAAAATGACCTTGAAAGATCATCTTCCATCTGAAAAAAGACCGAAGAAAAGTAAAATTATAATTATGACATTCAAGAATGGCGAGGAACACAAGAACTGACGTCTCTCTCTCCCCCCTGGGTATTATAGCCCCCCCCCCCCACTCAGAGGCATTTTTCTTCAGGACTACACTTATCTTCTCTTCTATATTTTGGATTTGGTCCAGGCAGCAATTTCTTTGAATCAAAGCATTTACCACATCATCTTCATCATTGCATATATTGCATATCATTATTTTTGGTTTTAGTTTTACGATTTTTCTCGTTTTAATGTCAGCCACCAATGTCGGAATTTTGTTTGCTGCCTCTTCTCTGATCATATTGTTTGCAAAGTATACTACAACATTTCCATTCGTAGTTGACCTCGTGTTAAGTATAGGAATGTCTGTAAGTGCTTGTTCAACCACATGTTTTCTTTCAGTAATTTTAGTTGTTGTATTAGTTGATTGAATTAGTAACAGATTTTTTTCCCCTTAACTTTGTCAGCAAATGTCGGTTACTCCGATTTTGGGTTTATCAGTGTTTGAAGTGTTACTTTAATTGATTCCACATTCATGGCAAGAATGTCAATTTTCTCAGAGAGGTCGGTGGTCTGGGTGGAATTTGCTGCATATGCACTAAGGTACGCAAGTTTGTTTTCAAAGTCATCAATTTTCGCATCATGTTCATTCAGGGCCAGATCTCTCACGTTCACATCTTCCTTTAATTTTGATATTAATAAATTGTTTTGTCTCGCTTCACGTAAGCAGTATGGGCATAACCAATCTATGTTATTCTATTCATTATCAGTGATGGCTATCAGTATATGCACACATTTCTTATGGGAGAGTCTATTACATTCACATACTATCCGTTTTTTCCGTTCTCCCTCCGTGTTATTACATATGAGGCTGACATAGTTAGGAGCAGACATAGTGTACTGTTTCTTATCACTTAGGTTTCTCCATAAGACTAACTATTATCTTCTTAATCATATTTTAAGTGAGAAACACAAAGCTAAACACGACTCAGGGCGTGTATAGCAGAGCTCTACACAACATGTCCACACTCTGGCACTGAATATCAACTTTCAGAAAAGACCAAAAACCTAATGAAAAAAAGATTGTAAATTAGGTTAAAATCCACCATAGAAGAAATAGAATTATCAGAACTATCCGAAACAATAAACAAACTATAAACACAAGACATTTGTAAACACAATCAGACAAAAATTAAGGAAACACTAAAGAAGGAAAGAAGAATCAAATTGATGAAAAAGAGACTTGGAACAGGACGCCAACAGATGTTTTCTATAAAGGATGGAAATGAAAATATTATCAATGATAGAGACGAAGTCATAAAAATTGCAAAAGATTTCTATACAATGCTATTCAATATTGATATAAGAAAACTTTTTGACAAAAGAAATTTTTAAACTCCCAGGCCTAAACCCAACATAACAGTAGGAGAGCTAAAAAGGGCTTTAAAAGTCATGAAAATATGGAAAGCAGCAGGGGAAGACGGCCTAATAACCGCTTAAATAATAGATGGAGGAGATTTCATAGTAGTAAAGGTCGTTGAACTTAATTAAAAATGGCTGCAAGAATTATCTATACCAAATGCTCATAAAACTTTATTATTATACTAATTCACAAAAAGGGAGACACAAAGGACCTGACAAATTACTGCCAGCTAGTTTACTCCCAGTACTATATGAAATATTTACAAAGATCATCTTAGGCCATATGGAAAGACAGTTAGACTTTAATCAACCAAAATAGCTGGCAGGATTTAGAAGTGGGTGTTCAACAACTGACCATGTACCTGTAATTAACCAGACAATAAAAAATCAAAAGATATTGATATATCACTATGTACAGCATCTATAGACTATGAACAGCTTTTGATTATGTCAAAAACCTCAGCAGTAATGAAAGTCCTTTAAAGAAAAGGAACATATGAATATTGTAGATATCTATTCGGGAAGTACAGCAACCCTATAACTACATAAAGATAGTGAGAAAATTTCTATTAAGAAAGGAGTTAGAGAGGGAGATCCCATCTCCCCTTCATTATTCTCAGCATGCATAGGAGAAGTTTTGAAAAAGAAAATAGATTGGGAAAATGTAAGAGTTAATTTTAATGGATAATACCTTAACAATCTAAGATTTGCAGATGAGATAGTTGTGTTCAAGGATTCAAAGGAGGAATAGCGAAAGATGATAGAAGATTTGAATAGAAATAGCAGAAATGTAGCACTGGCAATAAATATGAGTAAAATTAAGATAATGTATAATGGAAAGGCAAAGACAACCGATAAGAGTTTTATAGGAATCCTTAGAGATTGTTAACCCTGGATAGGTACGGTCCTCGGACACCCCTTTAAGGGTATACTAGGACGCGAACGACCCCGACGCCAAAAAAAATTCTTGAAAAATCAGTTTTTGCAGTAACCTCCTTTTTTCTTTTGCCAAAAAAAACTTCAATGAATGCTTAAAACAACTGTAAAGATAAATACTACTCATCTGCAGAAAAACTATTTATTATAAATATTTTAAAAAATTAAGTAGAAAAAAAAAAGACCTGACATAAAAATTCATAAAAAAAAAGTTTATACATATATACACAAATCCTTTTAGGAATTGATTCTTGAATGTTTAGGACACATCTTGATGTATTTTGGATGAAGTCAGACCCATGGAGGTGAAGATCTGAAATGAGAAAAAAAGGGTAACTTTTTTTGGCCAAAAAAAATTGTCCAAATTTCATGAATTTTTTTGGGTACCCAAATGAAATAGGAAGTGGCTAATTTTTTTAGGGAATAAACATATGTTATCCTAAAATAGAAATATGTAAAAAAATCTTCATTATTTTGTAAATTACATTTATATCAGGGGCCATATCTAAAGGTAATTTTTTGAGTACTTGGAAATTTCGTAAAAAAATACATATATTTAATATATAATATGATATTTATGCAGGTAAAAATATACCAAAATATCACAAATTCTATAGGGAACAAGAATATATATAGATAGGGCAGCTTACGCTTCGGATATGTCCACAAAATGGCCGCCAACCACACTGACTCAGACTCCCTAATCTGCCACTTGAAATGTAGGAAGGGTATGTCAATATCAAGGTGTTATTTACTAATCTAATTATTATTGGATATGCATAAAAATTGTATGGTGGGTTGCTGGATAATTGTCGATTATTTTACGCCTATAAATTTAAAATTCTGACCCAAAAAATTTTTTTTGAAGGGAAATAAAATCGAAAAAAAAATGTAAAACAATATTTTAGCTAAAAAAATTTGATGATATTCAATCAAAAAAAAAGTAAACAAAATTTTCCGACAAATAAACATCTAGAGGAATCATTACTCTGTGATAGTTCCTTAGTACGTAGTAATTTTGAAAGAATTGGGAAAAAACGAAAAAATGGCAATCACCGGAAAATCGAACACATACCTATATATACGCCATATCTGGCTAAAAAAAAGATAGGCATGGGTAGCCAGATCATCTAGAAACACTTTCCAACACTATAAAAATATAAGTTTTGCGGCACTACTTGCCAATTCCTTACGGTAACATGACTAAGCAAAAAAATGCAAAACAAATAAAAAGGGGCACTCGTGGAAAAATGGCCATTCTAATATACGGCATTTCAGAAAAAAAAAATTTCAGCCACGTGCTAGGCAAACCATCAAGGCATATTTTCCGACAAATAAACATATAAATGAAATATTACTCTGTGATAGTTCCTTAGTACGTAGTAATTTTGAAAGAAATGGGAAAAAACGAAAAAATGGCAATCACAGGAAAATCGAACACATACTTATATATACGCCATATCTGGCTAAAAAAAAAATAGGCATGGGTAGCCAGATCATCTAGAAACACTTTCCAACACTATAAAAATATAAGTTTTGCGACACTACTTGCCAATTCCTTACGGTAACATGACTAAGCAAAAAAATGCAAAACAAATAAAAAGGGGCACTCGCGGAAAAATGCCCAACATTCTAATATACGGCATCTCAGATAAAAAAAAAAGACATGCACGTGTTAGCCCAACCATCAAGGCACACTTTCAAACACATAAACATGAAAAAAAAATCAATAATATACGGCAATTCCTTACTACGTAGTAAATTTTTACAAATATTGAAAAAAAAACAGAAATTGGCAACCGCAGTTAAATACCCAATATACCAATAACTACGTCGTATCTGACAAAAACAAAATCACGCATGGGTAGCCAGATCATCTAGACACACTTTCCAACATTAAAAAAGCAAAAGTTTTACGACACTATTTCGCAATATCTTACGGAAAAATGACTTGGCAAAAAAATTAAAAAAAATTAAACTAAAGGTTTCACAGAATTCTAACTTCTGGCGCGAGTACCCATAAGGTTTCCCTTTAGGATATCGTATACTAACAAGGGACGTATGCTTGACACGCCACATAGCTATCTGCACCCCACATAGCGCTTACGCTTCGATGGGGTAGAGTGTCAATTATGGGAGGAGCCGTTCCAAAAAATCTCCTCCTGCGCTACTGTTATGGTACCTAGCGATGTAAACAAACGGACGCCATATTGTCCGACGTCACATCCGTCAGTGCCAAATCCATTCCTCCCGGTGTATCCGCCAGCCTCTAAGATACAATAAGAAAGGGAGGGGATTTACAGGTCAGAATAGAGTTTTGGGCAGGTCCATCAGGACGTCATGGCTATCTCACCCAAAAATAGATTTTTCGCTTCACTCAAAATCCGTTTTTTGGGTTCAAGCCATGACGTGCTGATGGAAGTGTACCAGAGAATTAGTGTATCGTGGGTGTTTTCCCCAATTCAATAGTGCCTTTGACTTCCAAACAATATTCCTTTGGTCTGATGACCATAGAGACCGTGACATCTCCGTTACATGTCACTCCCAATGGCATAAGCTATGACATGGCTTCCTGGCCCCCTGGCAGGGAAGTCCTAATTGGACGTAGGAAGAACTTGAAGTCACCTGTGGGAGAGGTCTCAGCTTTGGACAAGGGACTTGTCGGTCTCATAGACATGTCCTGAGAGATAAGTACTTTTTGTGGGAACAAAATATATCACATTTCCTAGGTGAGTATCTCTACCAGGAGCAGTATAATGAGATGAATTATAATGCTAATAAAATGACGATAATTAAAACACTAAAACAGTAGTATATTTGGATATAGTAGGGCGAAATAAGACGCATTTGATAGCGAAATTTCAATTTATTTGGGAGAATTTCGCAATAAAAATTAAATAAGAAGACAACTTATTTAACATAAGAATATTTGGATACAGACATAGGCTGGAGATTGTCGAAGACGGTGTGAAATCTGAAAAGAGGATCTTGCCACAACACACGTAAGTTCCGGTGGAACTGGAAAGTCTTTGACATCTGAAAAACACTTCATGTCCAATAAACATGTGGCACACGTGTACAAGTCTATGTCACTTCAACATAAGGAGGAACAGTCTCTAGTGACACTGAGTACCACTTAAAACACTATATATCGCACAAGGGTCAACACAGGCACCCGTTAAGTTAGTGTCCGGAATAACTCACTGTCCTTTGCAGCGTTAACCCTGGATAGGTACGCTCCTCGGACACCCCTTTAAGGGTATACTCGGACGCGAACGACCCCGACGCCAAAAAAAATTCTTGAAAAATCAGTTTTTGCAGTAACCTCCTTTTTTCTTTTGCCAAAAAAAACTTCAATGAATGCTTAAAACAACTGTAAAGATAAATACTACTCATCTGCAGAAAAACTATTTATTATAAATATTTTAAAAAATTAAGTAAAAAAAAAAAAGACCTGACATAAAAATTCATAAAAAAAGGTTTATACATATATACACAAATCCTTTTAGGAATTGATTCTTGAATGTTTAGGACACATCTTGATGTATTTTGGATGAAGTCAGACCCATGGAGGTGAAGATCTGAAATGAGAAAAAAAGAGTAACTTTTTTTGGCCAAAAAAATTTGTCCAAATTTCATGAATTTTTTTGGGTACCCAAATGAAATAGGAAGTTGCTAATTTTTTTAGGGAATAAACATATGTTATCCTAAAATAGAAACATGTAAAAAAAATCTTCATTATTTTGTAAATTACATTTATATCAGGGGCCATATCTAAAGGTAATTTTTTGAGTACTTAGAAATTTCGTAAAAAAATACATATATTTAATATATAATATGATATTGATGCAGGTAAAAATATACCAAAATATCACAAATTCTATAGGGAACAAGAATATATATAGATAGGGCAGCTTACGCTTCGGATATGTCCACAAAATGGCCGCCAACCACACTGACTCAGACTCCCTAATCTGC
Organism: Palaemon carinicauda; assembly: GCF_036898095.1. Taxonomy (NCBI): domain Eukaryota; kingdom Metazoa; phylum Arthropoda; class Malacostraca; order Decapoda; family Palaemonidae; genus Palaemon; species Palaemon carinicauda. Next base: position 19,627,723 of record NC_090748.1, on the reverse strand, counting down.
CACTTGAAATGTAGGAAGGGTATGTCAATTTCAAGGTGTTATTTACTAATCTAATTATTATTGGATATGCATAAAAATTGTATGGTGGGTTGCTGGATAATTGTCGATTATTTTACGACTATAAAATTGAAATTCTGACCCAAAAAAATTTTTTTGAAGGGAAATAAAATCGAAAAAAAAAAAAATGTAAAACAATATAATATTTTAGCTAAAAAAATTGGATGATATTCAATCAAAAAAAAAGTAAACAAAATTTTCCGACAAATAAACATCTAGAGGAATCATTACTCTGTGATAGTTCCTTAGTACGTAGTAATTTTGAAAGAATTGGGAAAAAACGAAAAAATGGCAATCACCGGAAAATCGAACACATACCTATATATACGCCATATCTGGCTAAAAAAAGATAGGCATGGGTAGCCAGATCATCTAGAAACACTTTCCAACACTATAAAAATATAAGTTTTGCGACACTACTTGCCAATTCCTTACGGTAACATGACTAAGCGAAAAAATGCAAAACAAATAAAAAGGGGCACTCGCGGAAAAATGGCTAACATTCTAATATACGGCATTTCAGAAAAAGAAAATTCAGCCACGTGCTAGGCAAACCATCAAGGCACATTTTCAGACAAATAAACATCTAAATGAATCATTACTCTGTGATAGTTCCTTAGTACGTAGTAATTTTGAAAGAAATGGGAAAAAAACGAAAAAATGGCAATCACAGGAAAATCGAACACAAACCTATATATACGCCATATCTGGCTAAAAAAAAAAAAGATAGGCATGGGTAGCCAGATCATCTAGAAACACTTTCCAACACTATAAAATTATAAGTTTTGCGACACTACTTGCCAATTCCTTACGGTAACATGACTAAGCAAAAAAATGCAAAACAAATAAAAAGGGGCACTCGTGGAAAAATGGCCATTCTAATATACGGCATTTCAGAAAAAAAAAAATTTCAGCCACGTGCTAGGCAAACCATCAAGGCACATTTTCCGACAAATAAACATATAAATGAATCATTACTCTGTGATAGTTCCTTAGTACGTAGTAATTTTGAAAGAAATGGGAAAAAACTAAAAAATGGCAATCACAGGAAAATCGAACACATACTTATATATACGCCATATCTGGCTAAAGAAAAAATAGGCATGGGTAGCCAGATCATCTAGAAACACTTTCCAACACTATAAAAATATAAGTTTTGCGACACTACTTGCCAATTCCTTACGGTAACATGACTAAGCAAAAAAATGCAAAACAAATAAAAAGGGCCACTCGCGGAAAAACGCCCAACATTCTAATATACGGCATCTCAGATAAAAAAAAAAAGACATGCACGTGTTAGCCCAACCATCAAGGCACACTTTCTAACACATAAACATGAAAAAAAAAATCAATAATATACGGCAATTCCTTACTACGTAGTAAATTTTTACAAATATTGAAAAAAAAAAACAGAAATTGGCAACCGCAGTTAAATACCCAATATACCAATAACTACGTCGTATCTGACAAAAACAAAATCACGCATGGGTAGCCAGATCATCTAGACACACTTTCCAACACTAAAAAAGCAAAAGTTTTACGACACTATTTTGCAATATCTTACGGAAAAATGACTTGGCAAAAAAATGAAAAAAAATGAAAAAGGGGTACTCGCGGTAAAATGCCCGACATTCTAATATACGGCATCTCAGATAAAAAAAAAGACATGCACGTGTTAGCCCAACCATCAAGGCACACTTTCTAACACATAAACATGAAAAAAAAATGAATAATATACGGCAATTCCTTACTACGTAGTAATTTTTACAAATATTGAAAAAAAACAGAAATTGGTAACCGCAGTTAAATACCCAATATACCAATAACTACGTCGTATCTGACAAAAACAAAGTCATGCATGGGTAGCCAGATCATCTAGACACACTTTCCAACACTAAACAAGCAAAAGTTTTACGACACTATTTGGCAATATCTTACGGAAAAATGACTTGGCAAAAAAATGAAAAAAAATGAAAAAGGGGCACTCGCGGTAAAATGGTCCTCGTGGTAATGAACGACATTTTAACTAAAAAAAAAATCATGCACATGGTAGCCAAACAATCCACCAAGACTTTCCACAACTGATAACCTATACAAGTTGCACCATTCTACGACAATTTCATAATACGTAATAACTTTGATAATTATGCAAACTACCTTAGAAGGGTAAACTCGGTCGCGCTCGACCCCGACGCGTCTCAGAAATCGGGGAAGGAGTACAGCTACAGCAATGCACATCTGGACACTACTAGAGCGTGTAGGGGAGACACCTCCTGCAGGTCGATCACCCACAAATTCAGTCACGGGGGTGAGTCACGTGAGAAAAACCTGTTTTTTTTTGACGCTCGGGGTCGCAAACGACCCATCGTACCTATCTAGGGTTAAGCAGCAGGTTTTAGTACACTACCTGCGGCTACTACAAACCGTTTGAGTTCTTGCACCTGCTTCGCATAATGTTTGAAGAACACTTTTGAGGATTTCCAGCCTGTGAAGGATCGGAGGCTCTCGAAATCCATGCTCTGGAAAAAATTAAGGGAAGAGGGGACTTTTCTAGGATCATGAGCAGCGTGTGTACTGTCAGGATCCGCTCTGCGAATAAAATAGGTGATCTTTGCCCGTAATTGTTTGAGTGACAAATCACTTCCCGACGTTTCGCCTTTAAAGAGTTGTCCTCTGACAAAGTCTGAAGTTCTACGAAGATACACCTTAAGACTCTACTGGGCATAGAGAGACATCTTCCATCAGAGGGCAGATTCTCCAAAGGCCCCACCTCTTCGTTGGGAGCTCATTCTTTGCCAGAAACGTTGGGTTAGGGAAGAGGGTAAGTTTCCCTGTCTCAGCGAACTGTATCTGGCCCTCCTCTCTAGATAAGGCCCCTATTTCACTGACCCGCGCTCCCGAAGCGAGAGCAAAAAGGAAAATCACTTTTTAGGTCAGGTGTTTCAGAGGGCAAGATTCATTGTCCAGGCTAGAGGCAAATTGAAGCACCTTGTCGAGAGACCAGGAGATAGGTCTCGGTGAGGGTGCGGGACGAAATCTAGCGCATGCTTTCGGAATTTTGTTTAAAGATTTCGTTGGACAGATCAACCTGGAAGGCATAGAGTAATGGTCTTGTCAAGGCTGATTTACAAGTGGAAATCGTGTTGGCTGCTAGGCCTTGTCCATGAAGGTGAATGAAGAAGGACATACAAAAATCCATAGAGATTTCAAAAGGATTCTTCGCCTTGACAAAGGACACCCACTTCTTCCAGGAAGACTCATATTGCCTTCTGGTAGACTTTGTTTTGTATTCCTCTAGGAAGTCTAAGCACTTCTTCGATATTCCAAATCTTTTCTTCACAGCTAGTGAGAGAAAATCATGATATGAATGTCTCGGGTTTTCCTTAATGAAGCGAAGACAGTCGACTTCTGGACCTGCTGGGAGAGAACTGGGTCCAGCAGGGGGATTTGCTTGGGCTTCAGTTCCAGGATGAGAGGGAACCAATTGCTCCTCGGCCATTTGGGAGCCACTAGGGCTGCTGTTCCCTTGAAGGTTCTCAGCTTGGTGAGGACTTTCAGCAGAAGGTTGGTTGGAGGGAACAGGTAAATCTTGGTCCACGTGTTCCAGTCCAGGGACATGGCGTCCACCGCTTCCGCCTTGGGTTCCTCGTATGGGGCCACATAAAGAGGAAGTTGGTTGTTGTCGCTCGTTGCGAAGAGGTCGATTTGCAGTTCCGGGACCTGATGGGAGATGAAGGAGAATGATCTTGCGTCTAGGGACCATTCCGACTTTATCGGGCTTGTCCGTGATAGAGTGTCCGCCGTCACGTTGCTGAATCCTTGTAGGTGAACTGCCGAGAGGTGCCATCTCTTCTTGTCCGCAAGGCAGAAGATGGGTAAGAGCACCCGGTTCAGATGGGGCGATCGTGAGCCCTGACGGTTGAGACATCTGACCCCCACGGCGCCCAGGGTGAGGCGGATGTGGATCGAGGGACGAGGGAACAGTTTCTTCAAGGTGAGAAGAACCGCCATGGCCTCCAAGATGTTGAAACTTCTTGAATAGGGGAGACCATGTTCTTTGAACCTGACGTTGGTGGGAGTGACCCCCCCACCCTTCCAGTGAGGCATTCGTATGGATGGTGATCGACGGAGGTGGTGATTGGAGAGGAACGGATCTTCTTAGGTTCTTTGTCTCCGACCAGGGCTTTAGGAGTGAACGCGGCCTGGTTGGTAGGGGTCTCTTGAGATCTCTTCGAGCGATGGATGCGTTTCGTCTCCAGACTCCCGATGCATCCTTTAGCTGTGCTTTTAGCACTGGGTCTGTCACTGAGGCGAACTGTAGGGAGCCGAGTACTCGTTCATGTTGTCTTCTTGAGATCCATTTGGATTTTAGAAGTCTCTTGACAGATCCTGCTATTTCCTTCCTTTTCTTCAGAGGGAGGGAAAGACGGTGTGACTGAAGATCCCAGTGGATTCCCAACCACTGAAACTTCTGAGCTGGAGACAGTCGAGACTTTTTGGTGTTGATTTTGAAACCCAGATGTTCCAGGAACTGGGTCACCTTTTTGCAGGCACGCAAGCATTCTTCTGGCGATGTCGACCAGATCAGCCAATCGTCCAGGTAGACCATCACTTGGATGTCTTGGAGATGTAGCTGTTGGACATTCGTGTCTGTGAACTTCGTGAAGATTCTTGGGGCCACGGTGAGGCCGAAGGGCATGGCCCTGAAGGTGTATTGTCTTCTTTGAAGCCTGAATCCTAGGTAGCAGAAAGTTTGATGATTCATTAGAATGTGCCAGTAGGCATCCGCCAGGTCTATGGAGACCGTGTAAGCCTTGTGAAGCAATAGGGTCCTTATATTTTGAAGGGTCAGCATCTTGTACTTGTTGTTCACAATGAACTTGTTGAGAGGGGATAAGTCCAGAATGACTCTGAGTTTGTGTGAGTCCTTCTTGGGAACGCAGAATACCCTTCTGTGACGAGCCGAGAGAAGGTTGTGAACTCAAAGGCAGGATGCAATCAACTGAGTTGTTTATTAAGGAACACTCCTTTATATACAAAACCTCAAGGCAACAGGACATAACATGTTCGAGAGACAGACAATATTACAGAGCAAAACCGGAGACATGATCATTCAGGTTCTTTTTAGTGCGAGGGAAGAGCGCAGATACAAGCATAATATATACAAAATAATTATGTACAATTGTGTGACACACGGTTGGTACATGACTCCCCCCCTAAAAATGACATACTGTACATGTTAAATAGGGCGCCCTGATCTGGAGAGGCGAACTGTAGGCGGGTCATCTGGCAGAAGATAAGCAGGTTTCAGACGATCAATGGAGACCCAGTCTTCTTTGCCCCGAGTGTTTAGTAGGAATGCTTTCGGACTGCGTCGGATCACAAGGAAAGGGCCCGTGTAAGGGGGCGTTAGTGGTGGCTTGCTAGTGTCGTTGCGCAGGAAGACGTGCGTTGCAGAGTGCAAGTCCGTTGGTATTTGATGCTTCGCTGGGGGCTTGTAAGTCTGGCGGCATGGAGTAAATTTTCCCACGACGTGACATATGCGCTGGAGATCGTCGGAGGAGGTTGTAGAAGGAAAAAATTCGGCAGGGACGACCAACGGGTCGCCATACACCATTTCAGCTGCCGAGACGTCGAGGGCGTCTTTGGGAGTGGTCCTTAGTCTCAGGAGGACCCAGGGAAGCTGAGTAAACCAGTTGCAATCCTTGCAGCGGGACATCAAAGCTGCTTTGAGGGTGCGATGAAAACGTTCCACCATTCCATTGGCAGCGGGGTTGTAGGCCGTTGTCTAATGTAGGGTGATTCCCAGAAGATTCGCTAATGACGTCCACAATTGAGAGGTGAAAGTGGTTCCCTTGTCAGAAGTAATATGCTCAGGGATACCGAATCTTGAAATCCATCTAGAGAGTAAGGCAGATGTACATGAGGCGGACGTTGCAGTTTCCATGGGAATGGCTTCAGGCCAACGAGTGGAGCGGTCGATGACGGTAAACAGGTAATGATGTCCTTGTGATGTGGGTAGGGGGCCTACAACGTCGACGTGAATGTGTGCGAAACAACGCTGAGGTTGAGGAAAGGTGCCCACTCCTGAATCCGTGTGTCGATGTACTTTGGATGTTTGGCAAGAAGTACAGGCGCGGACCCAATCCTTAGTATCCTTAGAAATTTTGTCCCAAATGAACTTTGCCTTCAGCCGCTGTGCAGTAGAACGGCACGAGGGATGTGAAAGGCCGTGAATGAAATCAAACACCTGTCGGCGCATGGGAGCAGGAATCCAAGGTCGCGGTCTACCAGTACTGACGTCACAGAGGAGGGTGGTGTGCGAGTCTTCGAGGGGAAAGTCTTCCCAACGGAGGGACGTGCAGGATGTCCTACAAGCTGGATACTCTGGATCCTGTCATTGGGCTTCAGCCAGGGCGTTGTAATCCAATCCCAGTTGAACGGCAGCCAACATGTTTCTTGACAGGGCATCGGCAATGGGATTCATTTTCCCAGGGACGTATTGGAGGGTGCAATTGTATTCAGCCACGGCGGAGAGATGTCGGCGTTGACGGGCGGACCAGGCGTCAGACTGTCGAGTGAAGGCGTGCACCAGAGGCATGTGGTCTGTGCGAATGACGAAGGGCGTACCTTCTAAGAAATGGCGAAAGTGATGGACAGCCAAGTGCACCACCAGCAATTCTCGATCGAAGGTAGAATATCCCGATTCTGCCTTGGACAGTTTTCTGTTGAAGAAGGCCAATGGGCGGGGCGAGCCTTTGACCACCTGCTCGAGTACTGCACCAATAGCGACGTCGCTGGCATCTGTGGAGAGAAGGAGAGGGGCGTGTGGGATAGGAAAAGTTAGAGCCGCAGCAGTTGATAGGGCCTTCTTCGCATTGCAGAAGGCTGCTTCTTGAAGGGGACCCCACTTCAGGTCCTTTGGCTTGCCCTTGAGGGAGGCTTAGAGGGGAGCAAGAGTGGCGGCAATGGCTGGCAGAAAACGGTGATGATAGTTGATCACGCCCAAGAATTCCTGCAGAGCTTTGACGGTCGAGGGCGCGGGGAAGTTCTGAACGGCTGCTACCTTCTCAGGGAGGGGATGGACTCCTTCAGGAGTGATACGGTGCCCTAAGAACGACACTTCGTTGGCGCCAAAGGTACACTTGTCGTACCGGACTACAAGGCCGTTTTGTTGCAGGCGGTCAAGCACGATGCGCAGGTGACGGAGGTGTTCCTCTTTGAGGAAGAGAACACAAGTATGTCGTTCACATAACATACACAGAAAGGGAGGTCCCCTAAGATGCCATCCATGAGACGTTGAAACGTTGGCCCAGCATTGCGAAGGCCAAAACAGGAGTAATTGAAGGTGTATGTACCAAACGGATTGGTGATGGCGGTCTTTGGGATGTCTTCTGGGTTCATAGGCACCTGATAATACCCCTTCAGGAGTTTGAGCGTAGAGAAAACCTTCGCTTTGTGCAGGTAGGAGGTCACGTCGGCAATGTTTGGGAGGGGGTAGTGATCCGGTTCTGTTTGCATGTTCAGGTGCCTGTAATCCCCGCACGGACGGAGGGAGCCGTTTTTCTTCAGAACGATGTGTAAGGGTGACGACCATGGGCTGGAGGCCTTTTGGCAAAGGCCCATTTCCTCCATTTCGGCAAACGTCTGTTTGGCGGCTGCCAATCGTTCCGGTGCCAGACGTCTGAATTTTGCGAAGACTGGGGGTCCCGTCGTCTTGATAGGGTGATAAATACCGTGCTTGGTAGGAACCGTGGGCGTTTGGCGAAGTTCTGGACGGAAAACTTCCGGGTGCGACGTGAGGAGGTGGGCGTAGGCATCTGTGGGTGCGCTGATGTGGAGAGCGAGGTTAGAGGGGGCGGGTTGAAGAGGTGTCGACAAGTACGAGTCTGCGTTGACCAATCGTCGGTGGGCGACATCGACCAGAAGGTGGAAATGAGAGAGGAAATCTGCACCGAGGATTGTCATTGTGACGTCAGCAACGAGAAACTTCCAATTGAATTTACCGTTTCCGAACGATAATGTGAGGTTCTCGTAACCGTAGGTGGGTATCGCAGATCCGTTGGCAGCTACCAAGCGAACGTCGGCAGATGTAGACAGACTACGTCGTGCCTTGAAGAGTTTCCTTGGCAAAAGAGAATGACAAGCACCCGTGTCTACCAAAAATCGCACGCCCGTTCCTGCATCCTGTAAAAAGAAAAGATTAGAAACATGGGAGGCCACCACCACAAGCGATGGCCTACTTACACGTTTTTTGGCCACTGACAATCCTTGGCACATTTCTTCGCGGTTGCCCCGAATCTGAAGTGGTAGTAGCAAAACTGCAGCGGATGGGAGGTAGTAAGTGGCTGTAGAAGTCGTTCGTTGGGGCGCGAGCGATTGGTGGGTGGTGGGCGGGTTTGTTGCCGCTTCGGCACGTCACGGGGTAGGCGTGTATGTCCTATGGCATTCATGTCAGCTTCGGTTGACGTTGAATAGGCATCCTCGTCGTCAGGGGTGGAGGCGTTGATGGAGGTCTTGAAGTGGCTGTCCATAAGGGCATTGGCTTTGATCATCAAGTCCTTTATGGGTAAACTATCGACATCGGGTATGGCAGCGTGTACAGGTTCGGGTAAACGGCGTATCCAAAGGGCACGAAGTAGGTTCACATCACGAGGAGAGCCGTCTGCGGCAGGTTGAAGGCGAGCGATACTGGTCATCTCCCTGAGGGCAAGCGAAGCCCTTTGGTTCCCCAATGGTTGCTGCGAGAGCTGAAAAAGCTTTGCTATACTGGCGGCTGGCGACGGCGAGTACTGCTGCAGAAGGTATGTTTTGAGGGCGTCATACACTATTGGGGTGTCTCCTTGTTCACAAAGCCAGTCGGATATTTCTGGGAAGGTGTCTTCGGGTATCGCCGCGAGAACATAATCCGCTTTGGTGGTTGAGCGAGTCACGCCCCTGATACGAAACAGGACTCCTGCGCGCTGAAACCAAGCAAACGCCTCTCCGCCGGCAAACGATGAAAGTTTGAATGGAGCGGCCGCAGCACAAACTGCCGTAGAGTCCGTCATAGTACCAACGATGAAGGGGCAAGGGGGTGGGGGTGGAAGGCGGTGAAAGCAAGTCGACTTCCAGGGTCACCAATGTGACGAGCCGAGAGAAGGTTGTGAACTCAAAGGCAGGATGCAATCAACTGAGTTGTTTATTAAGGAACACTCCCCTTTATATACAAAACCTCAAGGCAACAGGACATAACATGTTCGAGAGACAGACAATATTACAGAGCAAAACCGGAGACATGATCATTCAGGTTCTTTTTAGTGCGAGGGAAGAGCGCAGATACAAGCATAATATATACAAAATAATTATGTACAATTGTGTGACACACGGTTGGTACACTTCCCTGGAACCTGAAGGACTTTACTCTCTTGATCACCTTCTTGTTCAAGAGTTCTCGAACATATGATGAGAGACTGGTGTAAGTGATATCCAGCTCCAGCCCAGTCCTTTCTTGACGATGCTGTGGGCCCAAGGATCGAAGGTCCAGCGTCCTGAAAGTGGCGGAGTCTTCCTCCCACCGGGAGCACTTCATTGCTTCTGGTTTCCCGAGGGCTTACCACCTCGGCCGCCAGCTACTCTTCCTACTCTCCCTCTGGAAGGACGTCGAGAGGAGTCTCTGCCAGAACCTCTACCTCTGGGGCGAAAGGTAATGGTCTGTCTTTCGTAGGCTGGGGTGAAAACTGGTGATTGGGACACCACCGACTGAGGGACCAATTGAAAGGTCTGTTGTGGCTGAGCCACTAATTGAGGAGTAGGGGGAGCCGGAAACTGGCGTTTAGCCTGACGCTGTTGGTGGCGTGACTTGTTAGGTTTCTTCTTAGGCTGGGGGCCCTCATCCTGAGAAGACTTCCTTTTGCGTGACAAGCCCCACTTATTTAGAAGGTTCCTATTCTCAGTGGAGGCTCTGTCCACAATCTCTTTCACCAGATCTACGGGAAAGGGATATTTGCCCCAGATGTTCGAGAAGATCAGTTTCTGGGGTTCGTGTCTAAAGGTTGCGTCCGCAAACACGAACTCTCTACATGCCCTTCGAGACTTGACGAAGCTATACAGGTCCTTCAACAAGGTGGCGAGGAGGGTCTTTGCGAGGACCATGTAGACGGTGGGGAACCTAGTATCGGAGGACATTGTCTCAAGGACCACCTGAAGAGACACAGAGGCAACCAGCCTCTCATTTGTGTCCAATTCCCGACGGAGGAGGTAATCCGTGAGCTTGGGAAGGTTCTCGTTGAACTGACGTCCGGCGACGTCAGGTTCCAGCTTCCCAACCGAGAAAGTTAGCTTGTTGTCCTTCCAGCTCTTATCGTCCGGGGTTTGTTCTCCTCCACCGCCTTTAACACAGCGGTCAAGGCCTTTTCAGCAAAGGGGAACACCATGGTGGGGGAAGCAAGAAATGACGGGTGTTTCTTGCTTAGGGCTAGCACTTTTGAATTGGTGTTGCCCCTGCTCTTGAGACAGTTGGCCAGCAAAGCCTGAGCCTTGGAGTACTCTAGCACGATTACCTCGTTCGGCTCGGTCTCCTCCTTGGAGGATGGCTCAGACTTCAGACGGACGAAGCAGTCCGGATAGGCCTCGAAGCTAGGGTAGAATTCCACCTCTTCAAGGGGAACGGCACCTAGCTTAGCGTTAATCATGATACGTCCAGTGGTGATAGGCATAAATTTCGCATGCCACCAGGGGTACGTCACCGAGTACTCGGGGAGATCCTTGACGGAGATCTCCTTGGGTGCCTTTTTCAAGCCCAGTATCTCCTTCCTGACGTTTTCCTGCCCCTGGCAGAGCATTCCATCCAGGAATACCATCAAGACCTGGAAGGTATCCTGGGAACTTGCTAGGTTGGGTACTGAGGTGGCCGATGTAGAAGGAATTGGCTCCGAGGTCGCAACGGAAATTACAGAGTGTGTACGAGCAATCTCACCCTCAGAATCCGGGGACTCCACAAGGTCTTCTTCTTCCTCCTGACCCCCTTCCATGAGGGTCATCTCGGTGTCGTCGGAGATCTCCGACATCCTCTCCACCTTGTCGATGTGGCACTGTCGGAGGGCGGTCGAAACATCCGGCTCGACCGTTAGTTGGACGCACAGGATCTCGTCCTTGGGGATGACGGCATCTGCAGATGCTTTGGGGAAGAGCATGGCTCTCATTGTCTCGCTTGGGAGATAGGGCCTCGGGGCGTTCTTTTGAAACCCACGCACCCACTTGCGCAGGGGGTCTCTCGGGCCTTGTCCCTAACCTCCGTAGACGAAGGGTTGTCCAACGCCTCATCCAGCAGTTTCTTGCAGACGGTGCAGACCTGCGGGTCCCAATAGCAAAGGTCCCCTTTTAAGGTGGAACAGCCGGCGTGGGATCGGCATGCCCAGTGACCATAAAAGTCTGGGCGACGAATGCTGCAGAAGGCGCTCTCACACTTCACCAACTCCTCCTGTAAAAGAAAGAGGCTATGAGTACTTGAAGTCAATACAAAAGTGACTTCATTTAATCTTAGATTAGGACTAAGTTTAATTATTTATAATATAAGATTCCATGTATAAGCTTAGGATAGTTAAGCTAGAAAGGAAGGTAGGGAAGACACATACTTGTGCATCCCGCACAGTCCATTGCCGTGACCTCTCAACGTAACTAATTTCAGAGGGCTGAGTATGCCCCGGGAGGAAGAGGAACACCCTTTGGGGATGAGCCAAGCTCAGTCTTCTTACAGAGAATTAGGAACGATAGGAGGGAAAAACCGAGTTCATTCAGTTAATTGAGAAGGAGGGGTATGCGAAACCCTCTTCTATAGGATAGGTCCCGGCAAAAGACTGCACATAAATGCACAGAATATGCTGGAAGATTATTTACTGTACAACTATACACAATAGTTTTTGGTTTAGGGTATCTCAATACCATAAGAGTACTGGCTATTATCCATATCTGCACAATAATCCCTGCCGGCCAGGAGTAAGGAGTGACTGTCCACTATAATGTACCTGAGTGTTGCCGGCAGCCCGGTGGCTTGCCGGGGGGCAGACTGGCACCGGCAGATCTCCATCAGAAAGGAACTGTTCTAAGCCAGCAGTCTAAGGGGCAAGGAAAAAGGGTGACGCTATAAGGTGATGGCAGAATTCCGGCGTGCCGGCGGCTCCAACAGCCGGCGGGCAACCAGCAGGGGTTTACCACCAAGGATACTGACATGACAGTGGTACTGGTAGGAAGTCGGAGTTACTGCCGGCAGGCGCCGGGAGAGCGGGGGGCGGCAGTGGATCAGAACTGACAGAGAGAGAGAAAGATAGGAGGGGGGAAAGGGAGAAAGGGTGCCTCAGTACCCAAACCCTTCAGCCTCCGGAAGGAGTGTTCAAATGAAAGGAGGGGTGAGATCTTTCTTCCGGCGGCAAGGGGGCCGCTGGCGTCCAGTTGCCGGCGGCGGCTAGGTTGCCGGTGGGGGCCCAAGGGGGGGCCGAGAAACACTCAAGAGGGGGAGGTCCTCCGCCGGCAGACCGACCAGCAATGGCAACCCCATAGATCGACTATAAGTGGGAAGCGTAGTAGAACGGACTAGCCGACGAGGAGACACGGCGGGAATGTAGGCCGGCGGACAGGAGTGTGATGGCAGGCCAACACAAAGGGATAGAGTGTGGAGGGGGAGAGGGTCCCAAGAGGAAGGGGGTGCAGGAGGGCCGAAGTCCCCTATTGCATACTCCATGGAAGGGGAGTCTGATCAGGGCTAGGTTGTCTAGGCCAGAAGAGTACATTCTCCAGCCTAGGGTAGGATAGTCTGAGTAGGTACAGCACTGGTGTCCTTTCTTGAACTATAATGAAGCAGAATCCCCATTGGGTGCCTAACCTAGGCTAGGAGAACCTGTCTCCCAGGCCAGGAAAGGCAGGGGAAGGACAAGTCGCTAGGCCACAGTGAGGAGGGGCCGTAACCCAACCAAGTGTGGATTAGGGGGCAGGGTTAAGCCCTCCCCCTTCATTCTCCAAAGGACCAGAAGGGGAGTACGTTACCCTAAAGGAGGGATGGACGCGAACGACTGATACTCTTAGGGTCTGTCCCAAACTCAAAGTGCACATCTATGGCCAGGAGAAGGGGCAGAAGGGTCCTAGCCTAACCTATACGACAGTACCAAGGATAGGGAGGCTAGGGTGTAGCCTAGGCTACCTCAGAGGGAGGAGATTACCTAGATAGGTAACCTGCAGGGGGGGGGGGGAGAAATGAGGAAACATATAAGAGCCCTAGCATAGGTTAGGTGCCAGGGAGACGATTACCAATATCGAAACCCCTATATACTTCCCCGAAGGCGAAAAATCATGTATGCAATCACTGAATCTTGTATGTATAAAGCCTGAATCTTCATTTCACTCATAACACTAGGAACACTATCATATCATGCAAAAAGTAAACATGAGCACTTAGGCATCTTGCCTAGGGGCTAGGCCAGCAGGCTAGCTTAGGGTTGGGCTAACATGGTTGCCAAAGGCAAATACTAACAGCATAATATAAATAATTCCTAGCAATGAAGACTAACTAATATTATCACCAGTTAAGGGACCGGGAACGCTGCTCTGGCTAACTAAATAAAGCATGCTGGGCGAGCAACAGCGTCTCAACATGACGCCTCCGGTGAAGGCACAGCTCCACCACAAAACACAAGATTTAAGGAAAAGTAATCGTTACTTTACGGCTGGAGCTTATTTAAACAATAAAATAATATGGTACTCAACTTTCCAAAAGAAGGCGAGGCTGAAGATTGCGACATGATGCAGAAAATTAGCGAAAGCTGGGAAAACACAACTCCTAGGATGCGCTACCAAATGTGGAATGGATTTGGCTTGGAGGGGTGAGACGTCGGCCAATATGGCGGCCGTTTGTTTACATCTCTAGGTACCATAACAGTAGCGTAGGAGGAGAGTTTTTGGAATGGCTCGTCCCATAATTGCCACTCTACCCCCTCGAAGCGTAAACACTATGTGGGGTGCAGATAGCTATGTGGCGTGTCAAGCATACGTCCCCTGTTAATATACGATATCCTAAAGGGAAACCTTATGGGTATATATATATATATATATATATATATATATATATATATATATATATATATATATAAATACTCTCTCTCTCTCTCTCTCTCTCTCTCTCTTTATATATATATATATATATATATATATATATATATATATATATATATATATATATATATATATATATATATATATATATATATATATATATATATATATATATATATATATATATATATATATGTCAAAATGAGGATAAATAGAAAAAATATCCCCATTTTAAGGGATATTTTTACTTGGTTCTCTGGCAACACTGGTTGTTTGTTATCTCACCTGAAGGATCACGCAAATAAGGCAACAGTGAGAGATTTGCCAACTAATTGGCCCGTCGATGTTGAAAGCCGAACAGCCAGCTGCTACTTCGTCGTAGTTGTCACACAGAAAACCAGAGCCTACGTTTTTGCTTTTCAAAGTCAAGCTAAAGCTGGAATCCCTACTCCGTTGTCCTCACACAGTCCTCCCAATCATTTAGAGCGGCGGCCTCATATATAAAGGTGCTGGAGCCCAAAGTAGACATAAATTTAGGTTCCAACAGTTTGAAGACTTCTGTAACTATTCTCGTGTTGACAGGATTTGTTGGCTGCGCAATATGTAGCAATTCTCTTAAAAATTTGGAAGCCCGGTTCTGATAACTTGGTGGGTACATATTTTAAATTCAATTTTCGCTCTAATCAGCAGCCAGTGTAAATTGATTAGTATAGGGGTGGTCCTATCCAGGTGGGACACCTTTTATCAGTCTTACTCCTCTGTTTTTTATGTTTAGTAATTTCTTAAGTTACACTTTTGGTAAATTTTAATAGATAGAGTTGCAGTAGTCAGTCCTGGTAATAACACAGTTTATCACAAGTTTCTTTACAGAATTTACGTCCAGGTACTTTTTTTATAAACGCAGTATTTCTTAGATGATAACCAGCAGTTTTTATTACATTATCTGTTTTGGCATTTAGAGACAGGTCACAGTCAAGAAATACACCAGGATCTCGAAGTTTACTAGATATCAGCACCGAGTCATTATTTATGTTCATTTGAATATCACCCAAGTTTTTCACACTTTTTCTCTTATCCACCACCATGAATTCAGTTTGTTCTCATTTTATTTTGGTTGTTTAAAAGTCATCCATTCTCTAACACTATCAAGGATTCGGTTTAGAGTTTCAGTAGTGTCATGCATATCATTTATGGAGAAGTGAAATTGTGTCATCTGAACTTAATGCCATGCCTTTGTAGCATTTTCAATAGACCAATGGTATAGATGCAGAATAGGTTTGGGCCAAGTACACTCCCCTGGTGTACCCCTCGTTTTAAGGGTTCATATGATGAATAAGAGTTTTCAATTTGTACACAGTAATTTCTACCAATTAAATAGTCTTTTAGGTATTCGAAGGCTTGATCTTCAAGGCCAATGGACCGTAGATCATTTAGTAGCAGTTCATGCACAACTGTATTAAAAGCAGCACTGAGATTGAGCAGTATCAAGATACCACATTTATTCTCATCCATGATTTCTAGCATATCATTTACAACAGAGCGGACGGCTGCCTCCGTAGAATATAGTTTTCTGTAAGCAGATTGGTAGTCAGGCAAAGAGCTTCTGTTACTTTTAAGTGATTAACTAGTTGTGCAGGAATTACATATTCAAGCACTTTTGAAACAAAGGATAGATTTGAAATAGGTCTATATGAGCTTTATTCCTGGTAAGCCAGTACATTTTTCAGAACTGCTGTGACTATAGCCATTTTCTCAGATTTAGGAAACTTACATTCATCAATGCTTGCATTTGCTATTCTCTTTATTATTTTGGCTAGACTAGAAAAGTCTCTCTCTCCAATTACTTCAGATATTTGCATAGGATTGATCACGCAGTTTTTTTTTTTTTTGCTCTCTTGATAATTCTGGTGATGTCATCTTGTGTTATGTTGTTAAATCGTATTTATTTCGTGTGTGTGTGCGTGGTGTATCATTAATCTGATGTTGAGTATTTAAAAATGACTGTTATATTTTCAATTTTGTTTTTAAAGAAAACTAGACAATTATTCCCTAGTTCCTGGTCACTGTGTCAAGCAGGTAGCTTCTTTTCTTTTACATTTCCCATTATACCATTTAGGAGACGATATAACTTATTTATGTTTGTTGCTGCTTCGAGGATCTTTCTCTTATAGTATTCACTTTTTTTCCTTCTTAGTAGGTAGTTATATTGACACGTAGCAGTTTTGTATTCTACCCAAGTACTCTCAGTTTTTAACCTATTCCACCTTCTTTTTTTACGTTTTTTTTCCCTCTTTTTTACCAAAGTCTCTCCATCAAACCAAGGAGATTGGTCTTTTATGGTTATAGTCTTTTCCATCGGTGGGCACATGGTATCATATTAATTTTCACTCACTTTATTATAAGTGGTCAAAAGACAGTTAGCACACTTAGCTCCTTACAGACGTTGGTCATCATGATCACAGGGAATGTTGATAGCATCATTTATTTTCTGTGTAACTTTTTCAATAAATACGGTAGGAGAAAAATTTGATTTATGTCTAATGTTTTTGTAGAGGTAGACTAAACGTAATAAGTTTGTGTACTGGGAAGATAGTATATTTCTCTTCGATTTTTATATCAGATACAACACTATTCATGTCATCACTTAGAGCTAAGTCTAGCATATGCCCAGTTAAAGTAGTTGTACAGTCAGCCGTGAAGCTGTACACCGTCAGGAGAATTCCCATGCTCACTGCTAAAGTTTTATATCCCTTCAATCAGTTTATCTTTTGTTTATTTAAATAAACACATATTATTGCCTGGAGTTTCAATTCCTACACTATGGTGGTCTGAGTCACTCAAGTTTATGCTGAGAGCACTTTGGGTTTCGAACAGAGGATTAAAACCCTCATATTCTGGCGACCTTGCCAGGATGCTTCTCTGTGTGAACTCATGAGTTTCTCTAGCCACTGATGTGGAAATGAATACTTTAGGTGGGTTACTGGTGTTGGCTAATGTGATTTGGCTTGTGATTCAAATTTCTGGGCGTTTGCGTGTATCCTATGGGGATAGGTGAATCCGCCTAGGGTCAGGGGATTGTTAGGTACTCAAGTTTAAACGGTAGTATTGAATTAGCCTTATAGCTGTAATACTCTCCAAGCGGAAGTGTCACTTCCAGACACCTGTAAACAAAGGAAGATTTCTGGTGTACCCACGATTAAGGTGTAGCCATCATCGAGGGATGGTTACTAGATACAAATTTTTATGCAGAGTGGTGTATATTATATAACTAAGCACACAGGCACATATTTCTAGTTTTCAAATTGTTCACAATTATTTAAATATGGGTGATTATAAGATCCCAACTATCGATGCCCTAAAAAACGAAGGTGCTAGTTTAGGATTGGAAGGGGAGGGATTGAGAAAGTATATGGTGGAGCAACAAGCTTACTATAGGGATGAACGGGTAAAGGCTAGAGAGCTCAAAGAAGAAGAGACCCAACGAGAACACGAACTCATGGTATTGGATATCTAGGCTGCCATGCCTCTCATATCACCTAGTCCAATCAGTGCATCTAGTCCTAGACTAGTTCCATTTAATGATGGCGATGACATCAATTCCTATCTCATAAGATTTGAACGAATTGCCCAATGGATTGGTATTCCAAATGACCATCGTGCTAGTCATTTAGCTAGTCTTTTGTCAGGCAAGGCTTTGTAAATTTATGCGTCACTTAGTTGCAAAATTACAAGCGACTATTGTAAGTTGAAATTAGCTCTACTTCAAGGATTCAATAAGAATCATAAAACCTATCAAGAGAAATTTAGATGAATGAAATTAGCTTCAATGAGACCTTTTCTCATTTTTCCACTAGAGTTGGTAGAGTGTTTGATTTATGGCTGGAATCCAGCAACGTCAATAAATATTTGGACGCATTACGCAATTTCATTTTAGTAGATCAATTCTTCAGTGCTGCTTTTCTGTCATTACGGACCTTTCTTAAAGAACATAATGTCTCTAAAATTGATGACCTTCTTACCTTAGCTGATAATTGGCTGGGTACCCATAAAAATTTTGACAATAAGGGAAAACCTAAGGGTGGTTTAAAGAGGGAGCCTCCGGCTACTAAAGAAGAATTCAAAACCAAGGGTGAATCAAAGACAGGGTGCTAGAACTGTGGGGAACTGAGCTATTTGAAGAGAAACTGTCCTAGGTCTCCTAAGGCATCCGCTTGGAACTAATATCCCAATGTAGCATTAAACTTTTGCCTAAATGATAAGTTTCTGTCAGGTTATACAGTTTGGGGGACCTTGAATGGTACTCCTGTCTCTACCATAGTCAGGAATACTGGTTGTTCTGCTGTTATTGTATCTGAAAGATTATTACCTGATATTGATATCTCTAATTTGCCTAGGACTACTGTAGCAGACTACTTGGGCAGAGCAGATTTGTTCCCAGTGGTTAAAAGTTTCCTGAAGTGTAAGTACCTCCTGGGTTCCTAGATGTTGTAGTAGCTCCTATTAAATCATGTTCTACAGTATATTAGTGGGAAACGCTCCAGGGGTGTCATATGATTCAGGCGTAACAGTAAAAGTGGTACAGACTCGTTTGGCGGTCAAAAGTAACCATAGACCACCATATCCACTTAAAGTACCTGTCCTTGATCCAATTAATGTAGACCCGATAGTGTTTGCGAAGCTACAGTCAGAGTCTCCAGCTTTGAATAAAGCAAGGGAATTAGATACTAAAGGAAAACGTTCATTCAAAAGGATGTAACTCAGTATCGATATTGCTATCAAAATAATCTGTTCTAGAGAGAAACTTTAAAATGTTCTAATCCTAATCTTGTAGGAAATCTAGTAATAGTGGTACCTAAAGACTGCAGGGGATCTATGTTGTCCTTGTGGCATGAATCCCTAGTGGAGGGCCACTTTGGTCAAAGTAAGACTGGAATGAGAATCAAGAAGCACTTCCATTGGCCCGGTGCTATGGAAGACATAAGTAATTTTGTCCGCTCCTGTGATAGGTGTCAGCGCATGACTCCCAAGGGTTGAGCTGCTTTGGTGCCTCTAGGACCAATGCCTATCGTTACCATTCCTTTTAGTAAAGTTGCGATGGACATCTTGGGACCATTAAGCCCGTGAACTAAAGAAGGGCATAAATATATTTTGACCTTGATAGACTGTGTGACCTGGTTTCATGTAACCTCCATTGAAGTCGCAAAAGCTCTACTTCAGATATTTTCTAGGGAAGGGATTCCTAAAGAGATCCTTAGTGATCATTGCATCCAGTTCACCTTGAAGCTGATGCACAAGTTGCACCTACTTTTAGGTGTGAAACCTTTGTTCTCCACTGTTTACCACTGTATGGTTGAATCGAGAGACCGCATAACACTTTGATGGACTGTCTTAAAAAACTATGTTGTGATAAACCTTCGGATTGGCACTGGTATCTTATTCCTGCTCTTTTTGCTTTGCGAGAAATCCTTGGTGATAGATCTGGTTTTTTTACCATTTGAACTCTTGTATGGTCGTAAATGTAGAGGCCCTTCAGCCGTT
>NC_090748.1:19600546-19603046 GCF_036898095.1 Palaemon carinicauda | reverse complement strand
GTTCCACTTCCTATCAACCACGACGAATTTCTCTAGATTAAAAAGCTTCATTAGTATTTGTCAATATAGAAAAAAATCATGACATAATTTTGTATGTAGGGTGTCAATAAACACCTCTCTCTCTCTCTCTCTCTCTCTCTCTCTCTCTCTCTCTCTCTCTCTCAGAAGAGTAGAAGATGAATTGCCAAACTTGGAAATTTTGTGAGTATGGACTGGCACAGACAGACCATAAACAGATGCAAGTGAAAGGATATGTCTGAGGCCTTCATTCTGCCATGGACTAGTAACGGATAATACTCACCCTAGTATAATACTCACCCTACCTATAAAGACGAGAAGAAAAAAAAAATTAGTTGTAAGTTTCTCTACCTTCTATATATCAAGATAAAACCACCACATGGCAATGTTGAGGATTTTCTTTTTTCGTTGGTAGCCTTGTATAATGCCATAGGCAACATTCAGTTAATGGGTTACAGTGTGGTTGAGTCCCGGGTGCTTAAGACATAGAGGTGGAGATGGACAAAATTATCTATGTCAGATTAAGAAGGTTATTGACAGTTGAGGTCATATTAGGGAATAGAAAATTGGGGTAGATAATACCCTATCACTTTATCATAATAAGGTCATTTAATTATACTGATGTAGAATGGTGAGGTGGTAAGACGATGTTCCTTGCTACATATATACATACATACATGCATAAGTATATTAATATAAGATATAATGCGTATGCACACACAATATATATATATATATATATATATATAAATTTATAATATATGTATATGTGCATATATATATATATATATATATCTATCTATCTATATATATATATATATATATATGTGTATGATAAATTTTGCACATTTTTACGTGTTTTTCATATTCAAATAAGCCATATATATTTTTGATACATTAATGTCTGGATTCTCTTAACGACCTCGGGATCAGAGCCCCAGGCGAAATCACACAAATATATATATATATATATATATATATTTATATATATACATTTATATACACATACATATATTATATATACATATACACACACACACACACAATATATATATATATATATATATATTTATTTATATATATACATATATATTCAAATATATATATATATATATATATATGTTTACATATATGTGTGTATGTATTTACACACACACACACACACACACATATATATATATATATATATATATTTCACTAATAGGGAATGGGTAAGAGGAATTGTAGACACAAGTCAAAGAGTTCGATAGTGTTAGCCAAGGAATAATATTTTGAGTAAATAGTCAGGTTACGAGGGTGAATAGAAACAAAAAACTGTTTTGCAATGATTCTAGATAATAACAGTGCATGATTTGAAGAGGTCGGTCGGGATAGGAACTAGGGACACAATATTTTATATGATGAGAAGACAGGAGAAACCTGCATTCGGTGAAGCAGAGAAGGTTGGTGGATGTGTGATCACTGAAAACATATAATTTAGGAGTGGAATTTCTCAAACAACCGGGAAAATAAACTTTTATTGTATTTTGATGTTATATAGA
This sequence comes from Palaemon carinicauda, assembly GCF_036898095.1. NCBI lineage: Eukaryota > Metazoa > Arthropoda > Malacostraca > Decapoda > Palaemonidae > Palaemon > Palaemon carinicauda. The sequence goes on along the minus strand of NC_090748.1, from coordinate 19,601,487 downwards.
AGGGAATCATGCCAATATGCAAAATGATATATTCCTATACATACTATTTTAGACTAATGCACCAGCATTGTACTCTTACATTACTTTGCAAATAAAAAACTGAACCTTTGGAACTCATGGGAAAAGTGAACACATCATAATATTCTAGTTCTAAGTACCTTGATCCAAAGTTTATTTCTCCGAGTGCAGTGCCATTTCTTTCACTGCTGACCTTCTCACTGTTTCCTCTCCCAGAGTAAATATTCTTAGCTTCATTTTAATTATGTTACCTATTCGAATACCAACATTCTTCTCTCTCCCTGTATCATATACAATATTATACCTCTTTTTTTCAAAGAGTTGTTTATAGGTGTTACCATCCTATGAAAAATATGTTAAAATCCATATATTACTGCGAGGTATTTTCCCCAATTAATAAAGGAACAGATGTGATGTATTTATTTTCATTTTTGTAATTCCATGTTTTATTATGTGTTGACTGAAAGAATTTATTAAAAGCTATTTCTTGATAAGCCTCACATACATTTTGTCAGCGGTTGCAAAAACAATATAATATTCGTAAATTACTTCTTCGACATGGCATACCATGTTTACATAATACAAAAGAGTTAATTATATCTTCAGAGAGAGAGAGAGAGAGAGAGAGAGAGAGAGAGAGAGAGAGAGAGAGAGGGAAGTAAATGAAAATTTAAAAGAAAATTCGATGCTTTTGGAGTTTTTTTTTTCATAATATTTGCTACAATGCAACTATGGTTCAATGCCTGTTGTCGTTAGTGAAAAATGAAACTCACTAATGTGAGGCCCAGATTGCGATACTCCCTTTGGCCACTGAGATAAAAAAAAAAAAAAAAAAAAAAAAAAACTGTTGATAGGACGAAGTGAATGTTTGGATATAAAAGATATTATTGATTCTTCTGTTTCAATTTTTCTTCCCATTCATT
>NC_090748.1:19590546-19598046 GCF_036898095.1 Palaemon carinicauda | reverse complement strand
TCTTCGTAAACATGTTATCATATATTTTCATACATTTATTCTAGCGATACACTCTTCGTACATCAAACATGTTATCATATATTTCCATACATTTATTCTAGCGATATACTCTTCGTACATCAAACAGGTTATCATATGTTTCCATACCCTTTCGATGGCAACGTAACACAGGCTTGAATTCTCCTCCTCTGTTACGCTTTCTTTTTTCCTGCATGGCAGAACCACATTTACGGCATGGATCTGCTTCTTGAACTGTATCCAAGAGATTGTGCTCTCTTAAAATGGCAAGTGCTGCTTCTTCTGTCAGAATGACTCTTCTATAAAACTCCTTCAGCAACATGTTTAGTACCCCCAATCGATGATATCTCTTTTAGGCCGAGGGAAAAACTGATTTAGGAGTTGTTGTTGTAGATTACAGCCAACATTTCACGTTGGCACGGGCCATTCCCTTGGTCGGCCAGTAGCCCGATTTAGGAGCTCCATTTGCTTCATTTTATATGGACAGGTCCCGTTTTTGATGGATTTGGGCAGTTCACATGTTCGATGGTTATAGTCCGTGGGCTGAGGGGGCTCACCTTGCACCCCCCCTTAAAATTGACAAAAGTGCATTTAGGTTGTAGCTTTTGATCCATATTTTCATTTTTTTAATGTTCCCAATGAAAAAATAGGGACGCACTACCACTACTGGGCCACTTTCTTCGATGACATCATCGAATTTTGCTGCTATCAATTTTGGGGTAGGGGAAACCAAATTAGACATAACTCTGGACTGAATGGTCAGAGAAAGATAAATGATATATCAAAATGTTTGCTTTGGGCCTCTCTAACAGATAAAATAGACAATTTGCAATTATGTTTAATAATTAGGTCACCAGAGGTCAAAAGGTCACCAAATTTGGGGTCAAGTGAAAATTTTAGGCACCTCCATAAATGTAACCCCAGGGCCAGCCAGACCAATATCTGATGACTTTTTCTGCCTTATTTCATCTCTAGACACCTCAAGAAATAGAATGATACCCATTAAGTGTACTTATTGGCCAAATCATGGAAATGAGATGTTATGTAAAAAGGTCAATTTTCAAATTTGTCGTTTTTTAGCCTCAAAGTCGTAAAAACTGATAAAGCTCATAACTCTTCTTACAGAGTGGCTACAGAAATTATTTTTGTGTGTTTTCCCAGGTTTTGGGGTCAGAGAATCCAAAAAAAGCATTCTCAACAATGTCAATTAATTACATCATGCTGAAATTCAAGATGGCCGCCACTCTGGATGCCGTAATTTTGACTTGGCTATAACTCCTCCATGAATGCAGCAAGAGAGATAATATTCGTGTCCTCACCCAGGTTCTTGAGATCACAGCATCCAATAAAGGCAGTCTCAACAAGTCTGTCAGTAAATTTGGGGAAAGTCACATAAATCAACAACAGAAATGCTTTATTTGAAGGTTACAACAATCATGAATGAAATACAATAAAACTGTACATGAATGTATAATATACTCATATGATGCAAGACCTCATTGGGAAAATTCACACTGTGTTGCTTTGGACTACAGGAAAAAGTCAACCTATGCAAGGTATAAAGTTTGATAGTCTACTTGGGTACCTTTGGGTCCACTTTTGATTAATGGAAAGGCAATTATTGGAAATATCTTGTGATACAAGGGAGGTCCTTGGTCCTTCGACCCTGAAATCTACCATCTTGTTACTTGAAACTTTCTTAGTCCAAGTCAGACCCACTATCATCACTTTCATAGTCATCATCCAAATTTCCATCACTTTCATTGTTTTCATCTAGGCTTTCATCATCAGACGTCTCATCATCGTCCATCATCTCAAGTATAACAGCCATACTTGTAGTAAGTACAGTTCCCTTGAACCAACAGGGATCTAGATTTCCATCCTTCATTATCCAACCATGATCCACAGCTGGATGAGGGACCTCAGGTTTGGGATAATGGGCACGCTTCCATATAGCAACCTTATAGTTCACCTCCTGATATGCTCATTTAGACACTCTTGGTGGCTGAAGAGATGAAAGATCAACATTCTTCTTTGAATCCAGTGACTGCCCACTGCACTTTAACTCGAGTATTTGGTATCGAAGCTGGTCAACTTCCTTTGTCTTAGTTTTGGCAGAATACATGGTGCAGGTGAAATCCTCAAGAGCAAGGAATATTTCATCGGTTACCTCCCATGACTCCCCAGGCAACTGAAGACTTCTTGGTACTTTGGGAATTTCTGTAGAATTTGCAGCAGTTTTAACTTGACAATTCCTTTAAAGAAACTGGTCATATCGCATCTACTGAATGCATGCAGACCAAGGAAAGCAGACCAAGGAGAGAGGCACAGTAAGTTGGTGTGAACCCTTTCAATAGTTCTGTGACATCTATGAATCGCCTTCTATTCCCAGTGTCAGTATCTAAAAGGAGTTGCACACCTAAGTTTGGAGCATAATACAGAAGTATGAAGAATATGTCACTGTTTGGACTTCGAACCCGAACAGATTTGTATCTTCTATCCTTGGCATAGGTTGAATAGAGAATGACACGTAAATCATTCTCTTCCTGGGTTGAGTCAAGAGATTCAATTTGAAATGCAGTGATCTTCTCATTGTCTACCCTGAGTTCGTACGCCTTGCCCTTACAAACTAAGATAAGCTTCTTCTCTACCTTCGGTATATTCTCCTCCGTGCACCAAACTCTCAAGAGTAATTCAGTGAGCTGAGTTTTATAGTCGTCATTACTCAAGATCTCTTTCCAGTTATCTGGTCGCCTTGTGTGTTTTCTCCACTAACCAAACGTTTTTCTCCTGAGCCAAGATTTGATCTCTCCAGGGATTTTATTGAATTGGGCATGTAAACCGAGAGTGTTTAAATGAGCATATCAGGAGGTGAACTATCAGGTTGCGATATGGAAACGTGCCTATTATCCCAAACCTAAGGTCCCTCATCCAACTGTGGATCATGGTTGGATAATGAAGGATGGAAATCTAGAACCCTGTTGGTTCAAGGGAACTGCACTTCTACAAGTATACAAGGTACCTGGAGGTGATGCTACAGATGGTGAATATGGGGGGCGAAAGTAGCAGAGACAGCAAGCATCGTGATACCCGTTCATCACAGATCCAGAAGAGTGAGAAAGCCGCTAGGAAGATCAAGCAAAGAACGCATTCATTACAGAGAGATTGAAGAAGAATGATGACTTCTTTGCTCCATTGCCCAAACAAAGGCTGAAGACTTTCGCTGTCATTGGCAAGAAAGCACTTGTGAAAACATCAAGTAACAAAACAGTGGAGTACAAACAGCGGAGGAATGTCACATTTAAGTTGTTGGTCAAGTCTCAAAACCACAAATTGGATGTCCTAGAACTTCTACGATACCCACTCATGCCTGTGCCATCATCACTTGAGACACCAGATGGGTGTCTTCTGTAGACAGACAAGAGCAAGGCATTCCACCACTTAGTGAAAGACACGAATGATTCCGCTATTCCTCCTGACAAAGATACCATGAGTGTAGAAGATGGAAATACCGTGTTTCACTCAATGAAGGAAATGCCAAAAACATTCTAACAGTTATATCAAAACATCTTGTCCGTCTATATCTGGGAAATCCAGCGTGATTTTCAGCACTGACACTTACATGCCCAATTCAATAAAATTCCTGGAGAGATCAAATCTTGGCTCAGGAGAAAAACGTTTGGTTAGTGGAGAAAACACAAGTCGACCAGATAACTGGAAAGAGATCTTGAGAAATGACGACAAATAAAACTCAGCTCATTGAATTACTCTTGAGGGTTTGGTGCACGGAGGAGAATATACCGAAGGTAGAGAAGAAGAAGCTTATCTTAGTTTGTAAGGGCAAGGCGTACGAACTCAGGGTAGACAATGAGAAGATCACTGCATTTCAAATTGAATCTCTTGACTCAACCCAGGAAGAGAATGATTTACGTGTCATTCTCTATTCAACCTATGCCAAGGATAGAAGATACAAATCTGTTCGGGTTCGAAGTCCAAACAGTGACATATTCTTCATACTTCTGTATTATGCTCCAAACTTAGGTGTGCAACTCCTTTTAGATACTGACACTGGGAATAGAAGGCGATTCATAGATGTCACAGAACTATTGAAAGGGTTCACACCAACTTACTGTGCCTCTCTCCTTGGTCTGCTTTCCTTGGTCTGCATGCATTCAGTAGATGCGATATGACCAGTTTCTTTAAAGGAATTGTCAAGTTAAAACTGCTGCAAATTCTACAGAAATTCCCAAAGTACCAAGAAGTCTTCAGTTGCCTGGGGAGTCATGGGAGGTAACCGATGAAATATTCCTTGCTCTTGAGGATTTCACCTGCACCATGTATTCTGCCAAAACTAAGACAAAGGAAGTTGACCAGCTTCGATACCAAATACTCGAGTTAAAGTGCAGTGGGCAGTCGCTGGATTCAAAGAAGAATGTTGATCTTTCATCTCTTCAGCCACCAAGAGTGTCTAAATGAGCATATCAGGAGGTGAACTATCAGGTTGCTATATGGAAGCGTGCCCATTATCCCAAACCTGAGGTCCCTCATCCAGCTGTGGATCATGGTTGGATAATGAAGGATGGAAATCTAGATCCCTGTTGGTTCAAGGGAACTGTACTTACTACAAGTATGGCTGTTATACTTGAGATGATGGACGATGATGAGACGTCTGATGATGAAAGCCTAGATGAAAACAATGAAAGTGATGGAAATTTGGATGATGACTATGAAAGTGATGATAGTGGGTCTGACTTGGACTAAGAAAGTTTCAAGTAACAAAATGGTAGATTTCAGGGTCGAAGGACCAAGGACCTCCCTTGTATCACAAGATATTTCCAATAATTGCCTTTCCATTAATCATAAGTGGACCCAAAGGTATCCAAGTAGACTATCAAACTTTATACCTTGCATAGGTTGACTTTTTTCTGTAGTCCAAAGCAACACAGTGTGAATTTTCCCAATGAGGTCTTACATCATATGAGTATATTGTACATTCATGTACAGTTTTATTGATTACATTCATGATTTTCGTAACCTTCAAATAAAGCATTTCTGTTGTTGATCTATGTGACTTTCCCCAAATTTACTGACAGACTTGTTGAGACTGCCTTTATTGGATGCTGTGATCTCAAGAACCTGGGTGAGGACACGAATATTATCTCTCTTGCTGCATTCATGGAGGAGTTATAGCCAAGTCAAAATTACGGCGTCCAGAGTGGCGGCCATCTTGATTTTCAGCATGATGTAATTAATTGACATTGTTGAGAATGCTTTTTTTTGGATTCTCTGACCCCAAAACCTGGGAAAACACACAAAAATAATTTCCGTAGCCCCTCTGTAAGAAGAGTTATGAGCTTTATCAGTTTTTACAATTCTGAGGCTAAAAAACAACAAATTTGAAAATTGACCTTTTTACATAACATCTCATTTCCATGATTTGGCCAATAAGTACACTTTATGGGTATCATTCTATTTCTTGAGGTGTCTAGAGATGAAATAAGGCAGAAAAAGTCATCAGATATTGGTCTGGCTGGTCCTGGGGTTACATTTATGGAGGTGCCTAAAATTTTCACTTGACCCCAAATTTGGTGACCTTTTGACCTCTGGTGACCTAATTATTAAACATAATTGGAAATTTGTCTATTTTATCTGTTAGAGAGGCCCAAAGCAAACATTTTGATATGTCATTTATCTTTCTCTGACCATTCAGTCCAGAGTTATGTCTAATTTGGTTTCCCCTACCCCAAAATTGATAGCAGCAAAATTCGATGATGTCATCGAAGAAAGTGGCCCAGTAGTGGTAGTGCGTCCCTATTTTTTCATTGGGAACATTAAAAAAATGAAAATATGGATCAAAAGCTACAACCTAAATGCACTTTTGTCAATTTTAAGGGGGGGGGGGGGGGGGGTGCAAGGTGAGCCCCCTCAGCCCACGGACTATTAGGTGCGGGGCTCCGGGAAGCTGGTCACGCGGTAGACCTCACCCTCCACCTGGGTAAGCGACGTATGGCGGTAGACCTCACGCTATAGTAGCACCAGAAAAACACACTATTTTTTACCTGAAATGCATAGTAGGAGGCAAACATACTAGTTACAGAACATACAAAATTATTTCATAGGAGGTAAACGAACAGTGATTTGCTTTCTATTTATGGTAAAGATTTTTTTTTATTACTTGAATGTGTGTGTGTTTGTGTCGGTTGCATAATCTCTACTTGTCAGTTGTTGTGATATATTACCTTTTTTATTTTATTATAATTTTGTGCAATCTTTTGTTCATTTAATTTTCACATGTATAGTGCTATTTTTTATTTTATTTTGTTCTTTGAAATGTATTTATTTTACGTCTAAGTGTTGACATTTCTTTCATCAAAAAATAACAAAATTTCAAATACAATTTGAGAAAAATGCTCAGTATTTAAAATTTCTATTCATCTTATTATCTACTATTTGTCCTTGAATCAATTAAATGGCCAAATCTGTGCCTAAATACCACTGCAAATACTAGGCAGTGCTACCGACAACTCGGGACTATCCAGGCATTACTACAGAAGCGCTACCGACTTATCCGAGACCACACAGGACCACCCAGGATAGCCCAGGACTAGGACTACCCCGGACACTCTAGGTTTGTCCTGGATGTTTTTAACAAACAAAAACTTCCTGAGTGGCATTCCGGACAATCGCTTACCTTCCCCGACTGTAGAGGACTTTCAAAGACTGTCATGGAGCCCCTACGAATTTTTCCCAAGATCACCCCGGATCAGGTCCTAGACGGTCCAGGACAATCCGGGAGGTTACTGTGACATTCGCATTACTTTTTATTTCACGCATAACAAAAGCGTCGGTAATCCAATCCCATCATCACGGCTACGTAAAAACATAAAAATTTCATCCCAATAGTCATTAGTTTGGTCTCACAATTCACCTTGAGATTCTTGAAATAAAAGCAAACTAAAAGATGTATTGGCTCCATGTAATATTGTAAGTAAAACGATTACAAAATATTATGAAAACCTGTGAATAATTGAGGTCCAATACAATAAAATCATGATAAAACAAAAACGTTGTAAGGGCAGACTTCCGGTTTTTTAGGCTGTAATACTTTGACTAGTTTACTTAAATATAGTGTTAGAGGTGCTAGGATTCTTATTATAATAAGAATTCTAGCAACTGGTGAATCTCTTCCCTTTTAATAATTATTAAAAGGGAAGAGATTCACCCGCCCAATGAGTCAAGCTCGACTTATCAAGAGCTAGAAAGAACCACGCGATCAGGAGAGGGAGAGACGTGACTGATAGCTAGTTAGGAAAAGTGTGATAGTGGGTAGGTGGTTTGGAGACTTGATTAAGGACATTAGCAGTTTATGAATTCAGATATGCTAGAATAAAAAAAAGAAAAAAATCTTAGTCAGATGCTAAAGATATTGTCTCCGAACGGCTGTATTATATATTGATTTTAAAGGAATTTGAATGATTTCTT
>NC_090748.1:19570546-19583046 GCF_036898095.1 Palaemon carinicauda | reverse complement strand
ACGCTCTTCGTATCGAGTCCTTGGGCCACTTCAGAATCCAACATTTCAAAGTTTGTTTTCTACGAATTTGGCATCATGCCATATCCCATAATCTTCTAAATTCCATTTTAAGATCTTGGAGCTTCTATATTCATTCTCTATATACTTTCTATGCCAGCGTAATGCTAAAAGGAGGTAGCCTACATAAGTGACAGTTGTCCCGACACTCGAATGTTTCCTTCACTAAATCATACGTCTTTGTGAGGGCCACAGCCCCGGATATCTCATGGTCTCCAGCCATCTAAGTGCTAACCAGGAGTAACGCTATCTTCAACGTAATCTGAAATAATAATAATAATAATAATAATAATAATAATAATAATAATAATTTCTACAAAAGCACCCTGAGAGTGTATACCTCCACCAGGGCAGCTCATATCTGGAAACCAGCGTGCCTTTTCCAGAATCAATTAATGCTTTCCAGCTCTTTACATAACAATTTAAAATCCGTGCAAGTTTCCTTACTTTATGATTAACGTTGTGGTCGCATGGTTAATGACCAGAATTTTATCTTTTGTTTGATCTTGACGTTGGATTCGACCTTGACCCTCTACCCTAACATGTATTAATTGGCGTGGATTTTCATACACTCAACCATAAACCAAGTTTGAAGACTTTGACAACGATGTCCAATCTCATGGCTGATATAATGAATTAGACATTCTACTTCACGATGGCCTTGACCTTTGAACTTGACATTTCAAAACGTAATCATTCACAGCTTTTTACATATCAGTTAATCCCTACAAGTTTCATTACTCTGCTATTAAAATTGTGGCCAGGAAGCTGTCGACAAAGAAACACACACATACACAAACACACAAACAGGTGGTAAAACATAACCTTCTCCCAACGTCGGTGAGGGAAGGTAATAATAATAATAATAATAATAATAATAATAATAATAATGGGTATTAAAATGCACAATTATATGCGTTGTATATTTTTAAAATAGCAGGAGCTATAATAATAATAATAATAATAATAATAATAATAATAATAATAATAATTATTATTATTATTATTTCCCTTTTACTCTTGAGTTCCATGATACTGAGATATACAGTATATTGTGATACTTTATTTTCTGTTGGTCGATTAGAGTAAGATCTAATCGATATGCTGGCAACACCATGTCCATCCTAGAACTGATGGCCCACAGTAAATAAACCTTTTTCACCCAATAGATTCTAGTGTATTGTCTCCTTGTATTCCGGCTCTTGGCTAGGAATGGAACTTCACAGACATTTTAGTATCTTCTTTTACCATATATTTCTTACATATTGACGAGATGTTGGTTACATCTATTGTTCTTCGGATGTGTCTTGTCTTTTCGTTATTGTTAAGCCAACCTAGTTTTCCGTAGGAATTCTAAAGGTACCCTGACACTTGCACGACTTTTTGCCACGAATTTGTCGTGGCAAGTCGTGACATTTTGCGGCACGAACTGGAAAATAAAAAAAAAAAACTACCTCAGAATCACAGCTGACCTGTCCACATTGACACGAACTGGCACGACGAGTTCACGCATATTTTGCGCACTTCCCGCATCGTCCCGACGAGTTCACGAACAGTTCACGCATAGTTCACGACCCGGTCAAGAAATTTTGTCGAGATCAAAATTTTGATCATTTCAAAATTCTCGTCACGACATGCCACGATGTCACGACGGGTTTACGAACACTTCATGCCAGTTCACGACGAGTTCACGCCAGTTCACGACTCGAGTTGTGACAATGTGTGACACAAATTCGTGAAAGTGTCAGCCTGGCTTAGGAGTATGGGATGTTGAACCCATTCTTTTATTTTACTCTTTGCAGGTCTATCTAAATTTACTTCTGGGTCTCCATGCTCCCTAACCTAGTTTTTTTCCGCATGCAGTACTTAGCAATTCCACATCGCTGGATGCCAGGTACAGTTCAAGATTTCTGCTTCCAATTTTGACTCAAAGTACTTTGTTCCTCCTTTTGCTGTGGTGAGTATAATCTATCTTGGGTGTATTGATCGTTACATGTCCATTACCTTTCTGGCAATTTTGTCTGTGTTGCCACTTTTTCTTTAAACTATTCCAGCACTGTACGGGATCACTGACACCATCTAGTTGTTTATAGCGTTCAAATGTTTGTTCAGTTCCTCTTGGCATTTTATTGTTCTCCTTCTATTATCCTCAAATATCAATATCAAGCATACTCTACGCATTTGATTAAATTTACATTTGGTAATTATATTCCTGCATTCCTTGTAATTTGGTATTTCCTACACTTTTCTATTCTAATCTATTCTGATGACTCATTAGAATAGCGCGAAATGATAAGTCTGTTTAATCAGTTGGGGAGCTCAAGCCCCACTAAAAGTGTGATAGTTTTCAGCAGTGATCTCATCATGCGCATACTTATCTGGCGTGCATGTGAATTAGTCTAGATGAAAATATGGAAAAAATAAAAGACTCGACCCAAATTAAAGGTAGTCCTAGCACAGCATCTTAGATATCCAACAGTAATAAAACTATCAGGATCCCATTCTTTTTAGATCAATCCTTTTATTTTCGTAGCTAAAAACTTTCGAAAACTATTATCCAGATATCTTTTTATGGCCAAACTTTGCCAGCCCTTATCCTTAGTTATCTATTCGTTTCCATTCACACAGTTTTCCAAAAAACTATTCAGAGAGCCATTAAATGAAACTTAGATATTTCTTTGCAAAAATCAATGATTTCCTCTTCATCGTTGAAACAATTAAGATTTGATCATCACCAAATCTAAATCTATTTTATGATAATGGCCAATTTCTTTAAATTTTTCAAGTCCATAAATATTCAGTTATAATGTGAATTTTTTTTTTCTGTAATTCCGTAATTCGTATCTAAAAGTTAATTTTTAGCTCTTTATCTCAATGGTTTCAATTATGGTTGAGATTTAAGCAACACTGTCTAATAAATGTATTATTTATATGTTATTCTTATAACTACGTTACCCACTTTATCACTTATGAGCTAATTTCGCTTAGAGGAGTTGGTTCTAAAATAGGTTATAATCGGGATTGAATAAACTTATATACATATAGGTCTACTGCATATATATATATATATATATATATATATATATATATATATATATATATATATATATATATATATATATATATATATATATATATATATATATAGCTCTGTGTGTATGTATGTGTGTGTCTCTACACATATGATAGTTTTGTGACTACTACAGGTGACTTTTAAACTTTCAAATATCAGATCATGAATCCTACTCTATATTCTGGAATTTTGATTCACTCTCTTTTGAGAATACCGAACCCAAAGCTATATCTTATTTATGATATAGGTACTCACTGGCGACAGCAATCCAACCTTTGCATCCGAATTGTTACACAAGTAAACAATTAATGTACCCATTCGGCTGTCAAGAGTTACATAGGCCTACTCATCATGACTTAACGAATTTAGATATGTTTAAAATGAAAATCTACATATCTCCAACATGATGCTTAATAGTGAGTTCGTAAATCATGACAGTTCATAACAGGATCAATCAGAGATTTCTGACCTCCGCCAAAGGTTAACGAAGTCGTCCATGGTACGGTGGAAAGTTCGTCAAAATCCATAAACTTGTTGTGACGTTATCTTTAAATTAGCGAAAAATACAAATCTGGATCTAAAATCCGGATCATCTCCAAAGCTTAATGAGGTCGTCCATGACATAAGATCTATACTGTGGTGAAAAGTGATTTTCACATTATCTTTGAAATAGCGAAAAATGCAAATCCAGATCTAGAATCCGGTTCCGGATCCGAAACATTTTATAAAATTTAATGGGGTCGTCCATGATCTAAGATCTATCTATGGTGAAAATTTCGTCAAAATCTGTTGTGTAGTTTTGACGTAACCCTGACCACAGACATTCAAAAAACGCAAATCTGGATCCGGACCCGGATCAGGTCCAAAATTTCATCAAAATCTTTCAGTTAGTTTTGACGTAGTCCTATCGGCAGACACATAGAGTAATGTCCACAACCAGAGACAAATACATAAACCGACTCGATTGTATAGTGGAAGTCTACTACACGTGTTTCATACAGTACATGCTTATACACTGTAATTCAATTGCTGTTTGTCTCTCACGTTCTCTCCTGCACTGACAATAGAAAACTCTGTTTAAGGTTGTTATCCCGTGTTTCATATGGCTGGACTTTTTTTTTTTTATATTGTTGCTCTCAGCTGTTTGTATATAAGCGCGTTACCTATTGAATTATGAATAAACCTTACTTGCATTTACCTCTCTGTGTCAGCACCTGACAACAATATTGCCACAGAGGAAAGAAAGCGGGAACGGAAGTGCAGTAGAAGGCTATAAAATGGGTGCAGTTAGGGGCCGAGCAGCTGCTACAAATATCTTCAAGTAACGCTCAAAGAGCACTGTATGAGGTCACTGCCAGCCCTTGCCTCCGTCGATGGACTGTTTATTATGGCATGTCACCAGACAATCATGCTTTAAAGTATCAGGTCACATATTCTTCTTGTTATCGAAATTCAGGTTATCATAAGCCCTTTATCAACCCGTTCTAGAGTGAGGGAGGACCAGAATATGGCCGGTAATGAATCAGCAGATTGCCCTAAGCGCTCCCAATCCCACAACTTCCTACCGCAAATCTCCCCAGTTCCACTACGCTATCACCCCTTTAAAGATGACAAAGGTTTCCGTCATATTAATCCTACAAAAAAAAACAATATTTGAATTGCTAATGTCCATTAATTATTTCCACGGAAATAAGATTTTATTAAAAAAAAAAATGCATATTTTCCATTTTTTTCCTTCATTCTTTAGAATAATTTGAAAAGATGAGAATATGAGAACGATAGAGAAGGTAGGAAGGTTGCCAGGGAAACCAATGGATTCGCGATAACAATGCGACTGAAAAACAACCTCATTATCGGCATACCCCGGTCATGATATTGCCAACTCTTTTAACCGGATTGTTATTCAAATCCACATTCAAATTCATTTAGGCTTGCGCATCAACAGCAATGAATTCCAGCTATGAATACACGAGTTTGTTTGGATGACCGTATAACTGTATGTGTATTTCATTATATAAACTGTATTCCTTACTTTACCCACATACGCACGCACATACGCGCAATCCATTGTACATGCATATATATATATATATATATATATATATATATATATATATATATATATATATATATATATATATATATGTTATAATGGTACAAGATCATCATCATCCCTAATTATTCCACTGCAAAACAAAGGCCTCAGACATGTCATTTTAATTGCGTCTGTTTATGGTCTTTCTATGCCAATCCACACCAGCAAACTTTCTTCGTTCGTCAATCCATCATCTTCTCTTCGTTCCCCTGCATCTTTGGCAAATACTATCGACAAACCCTGTTATTCATAATGTTCTTCTATTGTCTCATTCTCATTGTATGTCCTATCCAAGTCCATTTCTTTTTCTTACATATTGATAAATTATCCTTTACTTTAGTTTGCTTTTGTATTCATGTTGCTCTTTTTCTGTTTCTTAGTATTATCCCCATCATTATTCTTTCCATAGCTCTTTAAGTTTTAACTAGCTTATGTTCTAAGGATTTAGTAAGGCTCTAAGTTTCTGAGGCATAAGTTAATACTTATAGGATCTTCTCATTAAATACTTTTCTTTTTAGAGAAAGTGACATTTTAATTTTCATAATCTCATTTGGTTTACAAAATACTCTTCATCCCATGTTTATCTTCCTTTTAATTTCGGGGTCATCCCCAGAGGAAACACTTACTGTCTGTCCTAAGTACGTATATTCATTAACAATCTCTAAAGGTTCGTCCATAACTCTTATTTGTAATCTCTGCATTTTCATTGAGCATTATCTTAGTTTTAATCATCTTCATTACCAGTTATACTTCCTGCTTTCTCGATTCAAATCTTCTATCATCTTTTGTAATTCTGTCCCTGTCTCACTAAACACAACAATGTTATCTATAAATCTCATGTTGTTAAGGTATTCCCCATTAATGTTAGTTCCTACATTTTCCCAATCCAAATTCTTAGAAACTTCTAGGCATAGCGTGAATAATTTAGGAGAGATGGGTCTCTCTGTCTAACTCCAATCTAAATCGGAATTTTCAACCTATTCTTATGTAGTTTTAGGATTGTTGTACTTCCTGTATAGATTTCTTCAAGTGTCCCAACATATCATTCATCTGTTCCTTATCTTTGAACGGCTTTCATTACTGCTGAGTTTATGACAGAAGCAAAAGCTTTTTCAAAGTATATAAATACCATACAAAATAATTCGTCATACTCTGCTGTTTTTTTCCAATAATGGTTTAATTACATGGATATAGTCAGTCAGTTCTTGAATGCCCGCTTCTTAAGCCTGCCTGCTCTCTTGGTTGTTTAAAGTCTAGCTGCCTTTCTATTCGGCTTAAGATGATCTTTGTAAATATCTTATATATTACGAAGAGTAAATATATTGGGTAGTAATTTTTCAGGTCTTTTGTGTCTCACTTTTTGTGAGTTAGTGTAATAATAAAGTTTTTCCAAGTTGTAGGTATAGAGCATTCTCCCAGATATTTAGGGTAGAGTTCGGCAAGTTTCACTTTTACGAAATCTCCTCCATCTATTATTAAATCAGTTGTTATACCATCTTCTCCTGCTGATTTGCGTCTTTTCATGATTTTTAATACTTTCTTTACTTCTCTTACTGATAACATTGGTCCCGGCTCAGGTGTTTCATTATTTCTGTTGGTGAAGTTATTTCTTATATCACTATTGTATAGCACTGTAGAGAAATCCTATACAATTTTTATCACTCCTTCTCTATTGTTCATATTCACATTTTTATCCTTTAATGCAAATAACTGTTGGCGCCTTTTTCAAGTCTTCTTTTCATCAATTTGATGTTTCTTCCTTTCTTTAGTGCTTCCTCGATATTGCTCTGATTATGCTTACGAATATCTTGAGTGTATAGTTTGTTTATTGTACTTGGATGGTTCTGCTAATTCTATTTCACATTTCTTGGATTTTACCCTTTTTCCAACCTTTTCTTCATTAGGATTTTGGTCTTCTCTGAAAGTTTTCCCTAATCTTGTTAAGGAATTTCTCCACCTATCGCTTGTGCTGATTTCAATAAAAAATAGTTAAATTACTGTATATATATATATATATATATATATATATATATATATATATATATATATATATATATATTTATATATATATATATATATATATATATATATATATATATATATATATATATATAAATATATATATATATATATATATATATATATATATATAAATATATATATATATATATATATATGCATATATATGTATATATATAATATATATATACATATATATGTATATATAAATATATATATGTATACATATATATATATATATATATATATATATATATATGTATATATATATATATATACATATATACATGTGTATATATATATGTATATGTGTATATATATATATATATATGTACATATATATATATATATATATATATATATATATATATATATACATATATCTATATATATATATATATATATATATATATATATATATATATATATATACATATATATATATATATATGTATATATAGATATAGATATATATATATATATATATATATATATATATCAATCATCATCTGTCTACTCCTATTGACGCAAAGCGTCTCGGTAACATTTCGCCAGTCATCTCTATCTTAAGCTTTGAATTCATTACTATTCTATTCATCATCTCCTACTTTGCGGTTCATAGGCCTCAGCTATGTAGGCTTGGGTCTTCGAACTCTTCTAGTGCCTTGTGGAACGCAGCTGAACATTTGGTGAACTAATCTCTCTTGGGGAGTGCGAAGAACATGCCCAAACCATCTCCATCTACCTCTCACCATGAACTCATCCACATATGGCACTCTAGTAATCTCACGTTTTGAAGTATTTTGGACATAAGGAGCTCAATAAAAGCTTTTCTCAATTTTTCTGAAATCTGCCATCGACCAAATCCAAGATGGCCGACAGGGGTCTTAAAATTATAACCAACACGTTATATCTAGTTAAATAAATTTAATGTTTTACTTTTTTTGTGTGTGTGTGTGTGTGATTTTAGCATTCCATTATGAAGTAAATTAGGGAATATTTGAATAATTAAATGTTTGGAAAACTCAAAATGACGTCTAATATGGCTATCCACCCCACCAAATACCATAGATATCTTTATTTTTTTTAGTACAATTATCTATATTTTCTTCAGAAAAGATGTGTGTGTGTGTTTCTTTGCATTCAACAGGGACTGATATTCTCAAAATATTACAGAATGCATTGCACGTATGTCTGATATGAGGACAGCAATCCAAATATTTGGAAGGTGAATGAGAGTGGCAACTATTGTGAATATAAATCATATTCTAGTAACTTCAGTTGATCCAGATCAGTCTTAGGAATATGTTAATAAGAACTATAAAGGGAGTGTTGCAATATCTGGGATAACAACAATTGTAAACCAAAATTGAACAGGCTCGCTGGAGAAACTGTAAATTTCCTTGGGGTATCGAGAACAAAAGCAACAAAACATCATCGTGACCGACCATCAAAATCTCAAGTCAGTGCTGGGACAGTCCAATCCTTTTTGTTTCAGTAATGCAACAGATGGTCTGCGTTAAATTTTTTTAACTTTATAGCTAAAATCCTTCTGCCGGAAGATATTCAACTTGATATCTTAGATACAAAAGTCCGTGGTAAAAGGGCACTTTCGTGGTCCCTTTCACAGTATGCCCAGGACAGACTAAATGGTGAGAAAAATATATTTGACCAAGGCCTCGGGTCAAGTACAAAACTTGGAGTGATGGTTCCAAAAAAATTAAAACTAAAAACCTTCTCAGAAGAAGTTACCATAAAAGCATCCAATTCTTTGTTTATGTGTCTTATCTTTGCCAAGTCTTCAAGAGAACTAAATTTGGAAGAACTGATTGGAAACTATGAGTTCTCAGATATTAATAGCACGCCGAGGAAGGCTGGTGGTTCTCTTCACCCACGTTTGTATAAATCAAAGCTCATCCACATTCGGGAGGATCTTGCATTTGACACAATAGCACCCTTACATGCCTAGAGACTTTATTTCATTCAAATAAGAATGCATGCATCGTCTTTGATGTCATGGCTATACTGAATGAACTTTCTGCACAGAAGGCTAATATACACAGTTGCAATTAGCTAACAGAATCTTTAGTACATGTAACTGAATTGAAGTCATTCAAATAGAGAGGGGCATAAATTACTTGTATTTTATGATTATTATCTATAGAACTTGCTAAAGGATCCTACTAGACAATTACATACAACTGGTAAAGCCAAAAATAACAGTTAATGACAACACTTGCATACAGGACTTCAATACAATTCTCAGTAGTAAGGAGACAAAGGCCCAAACCGTAACTGAAAATTTTAGCATTTACTTGACAATTCATACACACAAAGGTCTTGTATTTTTTAGTCCCTCGATGATACATAGTCTCAGCATCCAGTAGGAAGCAGACACCTAAATTAATACTCTTTGCTATAGCAAAAAGCCAGGCTTGCAGTATCACACACATCTATTGTTCAGACACTAACATATTATTTCTTGCCCTACGAATATTTCTACAGGCTGATTCTATTGCTACTGTGTCTATAATCATGAGTGTACTTTCAGAGTTCAAATTATGGATATTATTCATATTTTGATTGTGCCAAAGCCGTTTCTATTTTTGTGATAGATAAGCTAAGCTTTTTCAGATTACATTTTACGTAGGTACTACTGAAAAGTCTAATATTTTTATGCATGGATTCATATTTTGTAAGAGTTACTCGTAAATTAATTGGAGTATTGCTGATACTAGGCCACAGAAAAACATTTATCATGGGTAGGTGTTTGAGAGCCATTGAGCATACCTTAGTTTTTTGGCCTTACTCCCAACTACCCATCATGTGAATGTGTCACATACTATTTTCAAATTGCATATTTACATATATTTACAGAACAGAAAAAAAAATATTAGGATGTTTTTTTTTTTTCTTACTCGCGAAATTTGGCTCATTGATATAATCTCGTTCAGCAGCCATTCTCCATGTCATAACTCATTTATATCGCATGTAGTGTTTTGGCTACTGTATTGGCGACCAGCTTGGATTTGACCTATCAAAACATTAAAAAAAAAAAAAAAAATTGGAAACAGTTTTTTTTCCACTTTTTGGTAGCATAAAAATCACAAAAAGTTTATTTTCGACAAATTTATCTGAAAAGCCCAAAGAATTACATAACTCCCTGTACTATATATTGTCTGAATCTTATAAGTAATTTTAGGCGATTTGATTTCCAAATTTTACTTAACCTAGCCAATGTCTGATTTGATCTTTTCAATCTCACTAAACTCTAATTCTAAAGACCCTGTATTGGAGGTCATAGTTCATAAATACTTGAATGATTCTTCATTAATCCTTTCACCTTCCAATGACTTTTCATCTTCCATTGCATACGACATTCTCGTCATTTCTGTTGTTCTATTTATCTTCAATCCAACTTCGTGTGATATTTCATGCATTCTGGTAAGCAAGCATTGCGAATCCTGTGGTATTCTACTTACAAGTACAGCATCATCAGCATATTCTAGGTCTGCTAATTTCATATCACCAATCCAATCCAATCCTTTTCCACCATCACCGACTGTTCTACTCATTACAAAATCCATGAGGAGGGTAAACAACATAGATAACAACACATTCCCTTGAAATACTCCGCTGTTGACTGGAAACTCATTTGATAAGACCTCATTAACATTAACTTTGCACTTGCTATGCTCATGAACAAATTTAATCTAATTCACATATTTAAGAGGAATTCCATATTAAGTAGGATTCTCCACAAAATTGGCCGGTGCAAAATATTAAAGTTTTTTTCCTAGTCAAAAAAGACATCAAAAAATGGAATTCTATATTCTAGGCATTGCTGTACAACATGTATCAAAATTAAAGTTTGGTCAGTGCAACTTCTAATTTTTTTAAATCCATCTTGTTCATCTTGTTTCATCAATCTTTCTCTCCAGCCTCTTTAGAATAAGTTTACCGTGTATTATCATAACAACTGACGTAAGTGTTATGCCTCTGTAATTATTGATATCGGCAGGTCTCCTTATTTGGCCATTTTCACCAACACTCCTTACTCCCATTCATTAGGTCTTGCCTCTTTATGCCACATTCTACAAGGTAATATTGTAAGTATTCTGGGAGTCACTTCATATTCGGTCAGTACCATCTGGGAAGATATTCCATCATACCCAGGGGCTTTCCATCTCTTGAATTTTGTAATGATATTTCCACTTCAAACACAATGAATTCATTCATGTGCACATCAAGGTCTTCATCAGATTCAGGTATATTATACCCTTCATATCTCCTACTCATAACCTTACTAAAGTGTTCCATCCAACGTTGTCTTTCTTCATCTCTTGTTGTTATAACAGATCCATCTTTCTTTTTTATGGGTATATGCTTCTTCTTTGCCCCCAAAAAAATTTCATTAGGAATTTTATGAGCAATTCTTACACCGTAGCCACTCCCTGATTTCAGAGCTCTTCAACCTCATCTGCTTTACTATCTAAATATTCTCTCTAGTCATTCTTGGCTCTAGTTTTGACCTCACTATCAATACTGCAATACTTAGCATGCTCTACTTTGTAATTTTAATTACTTCTTCGAAAACTTTCTAAAATCCATTTCTGTCTTTGTCTCCTTTTTATAGTATTCCAAGTATCATTTGATATCCATGGCTTTCTTCTAGTACCTGCATGTCTGAAGACTTCCCTACCCGCTGACTGATATATGTTCTCAATATCAGATCATTCTTCATTAATTGTCTGCTCTTCGTCTCTTCAATTGCAAATGTTTCTCTGCAATCTTTTTCTGAAAGCTTAGTTGTATCATGCCTAGGTATTCTATCTACCTTTCTGTTGGGTGCTTTCAGTTTCAATTTCAGTATGGCAATGAGGAGCTGGTGATCACTACTATTATCTGCACCTGTATAGCTTCTTACGTTTCACAGAGTCCTCCTCTCATTATTAATGGCAATGTGAATTATTTGATTTTTTTCGCTGTCACATGGTGAAGTCCATGTATATTTGTGGATGTCCTTGTGCTGAAAAGGAGTATCTCCTATTACAGAAACTTATGAAATGTGCTCTATTTTCATTTATAACTTTGCCGGGACCCTCGACACCCATCACATCCTCTATCCATGATTATTCCTTCCAACTTTAGCATTGCAGTCACCAATCAAATTTTTTATATATCTCTCTGGGATCTCATCTATAACACTCTGCAATCCTCCATAGTATTCATCTTTCCTTTCTTCCACTGAATCAT
>NC_090748.1:19548046-19565546 GCF_036898095.1 Palaemon carinicauda | reverse complement strand
ACCATACCAGCAACAGCAAGCAGAAGTTTCCTCCCGCAGTATAAGCCAGTCCCACCACATCAACATCTGAAACCACTCCCACCACAGCAGCAAGTTTGGACGCCACGTAATTTGCAATGTCATTCCCATCTCCAGCACTTGGCTGCACTACCTCGCCAAATACTCCCGTTTCCCGATTTTTTGCTGCCTAGGATAGGTTGCCCTCGCGACCATGATTAAAAAAGTTTAAAATGTACGTTATGAATATGAAGTATGTTGCATTTTTATAAATATTTTAAGCAAAACATAAAATTTTATAATCACATATTTTTTTTTCATATAAATGATAGATATGTTTATGTAAATGATGAAGAAACTATATCTTGAAAAGACCTAAAAATTTAAAATAAAATGAGAAAGAGATAGCTTAAAAACATGAAATTTACTCACCAAACTTATCTTGTAAAGAAATGATTGTTTACGGGCTGCCCAGCGGCAAGAGCCCGTGTCTTACATAAGGTAAGGCAATCTACACACACAAGAAATGAAAATCAGTAAATAGAAATATACAATGAAAATTTCTTGAAATGTGCAATTAAAAGTACAGTTTAATTATATAAGGATTGAATACGGATATAGCTTAACAAACACTTAAAAAGAAAATCTTAGTATGAAATGACTAATGGAAAACTTTAAAACATTACATTTTTCAACAAAACATTTCTTGCTAAGTCAATGAAAAGAAATAAATTAAAATAAACAATGAATAGCAAGCACTCTAAATATACATTTGAAAAATCACAAAGTTGAAATGTACAATGAAAATCTCTTTATTAAAAAAATATATCTTGATAAGCAATGATAAACAGTGAATTGAAATATACAGGGAATAGCAAAAAGATATACACTTAAAATCACAAAGTAGAAATGTACAATAAAAATAACTAGGTTGAAATGTCCAATGAAAAGCAAAAAAAAAAATTATTATATAAGAAATTTTTAATAAACAACATTACCAAACATAGAAAAAGAAATCTTAATTTGAAATGAAAAATTAAAAACTCAAAAACTAATTATACTAATTTGAAAAGAAAAATTGAAAACTCAAAAACTAATTATACTTTATTAACAAAATCATAAGTCAACGATAAGCAGTGAAAGCAGTAAATTGAAATATGTAGAGAATAAAAAAAAATATAGAATTAAAATCACAAAGTAGAAATGTACATTAAAACTCGCTATGTTGAAATCTACAATGGAAAGCACAAAGTTTTAGTATATAATGAATGTTTAATAAATAGCATTACCAAACATAAAAAAAAAAAATCTTAATTTGAAATGAAAAATTAAAAACTTGAAAACACACTATACATTTGTTAACAAAATCATAAGTCAATGATGAGCAGTGATAAGCAGTAAATTGAAATATACAGAGAATAACAAAAAGATATACAATTAAAACCCCAAACTTGAATGTAAAATGATATCAAAATTAGACTTAGTATATTTCAATTCAGTAAATGACATTTGATAAACATTTAGGGCATCTATTGCATTGGTCGTCCTCTGGGATAGACAAGTGTCTCTTGCCAAGGTACTTCTCCTTCTTCTGATGAGTAGTAGTAGGTCAGGTAATCTCGGACTGCCTTTGATTATCTTGAGTCGTCTGATTCCTTTCGATGTATTAGTTGTTCCATGAGATTCGGCTCCTCCCTCCAAGTTCCAGGCAGCATGTTGTGTTGAGTATCTTCACGGTCTACATCGTTGGGAGCAAAGGCATAGTGGTCGAGAATGAGATTGTGCAAAGTACTGTTCCATTTATGCTTTGAAATAGGTCATTGCTACTTTGTTTAACTCTGAGAGAGAGAGAGAGAGAGAGAGAGAGAGAGAGAGAGAGAGAGAGAGAGAGAGAGAGAGAAGTGGGGGATAAACTATTCTTTAAAAGTTTGGGGAAGTGTTTTTGGTCAATTTTTCCTGTTAACATGGAAAACAATTCACAAGTAAAAAAAATAAAGTTAGAAACTGCAGGGTGGTTAAATGATTTTCCATTTAAATGATATTTAAATATGAAATCTCTATAGAAAAAATATAAAGATTATCACAGAGCAAAGAGAAATGATATATTTTTTTAAAATAAGAAGCCTCCCATGCTAAATTCGTGTCGTTATAAATCCTTAGAGGATATTCGGAAAGATACCAATGTCTTTTGACAAAAATCCCTATGGGAAAAAGACAAAGAGACAATTCCATTAGGAATAAACAGCATCGAGATATATATCTTATGGAGATTTGTAATCCATTATTCCAGTAGGTTTTTCAGTCGAGACCTTTAGCCTAATGGCCTGTCAGTTGTGTGAAATGCCTTGAGAACGTCTCAGACTCTGTTGCAAAACTCTGAATATTATAATGAATGTTAGAAGAGTAACGATGGTTTTTTGTGACTTTGGTTGACTTAGAATTATAGTTTACCACATTTCTTTCTTATAGTAATTCAAACTTTTCGTGATATGTAGGTAAAAGTAATTCCTTCCTTTACTTTATTTATACATTTCCCGTGGTTAGTTTGTATTTCTTTATACGCTGGGATAATCAAAAGTCTCGGAAATTTTTTTGGTGAAAATTACAAAAATGCCATCAACCATGTGTGCTCCCTTTAAAAAAAAAAAAAAAAAAAAAAAAAAAAAAAAAAAAAGTATATAGGGATATAAGCATTTCAAAGAAATCTTTCACTTATGAAGTAGACAGTTAAATGTTGCCAAAATATCTGTATATTACTATTATTAAATACATTTTTTGCAGTTCTCTTCATTTTTCCTGTTGGAGCCCTTAGGCTTATAGCCTCCTGATTTTCCAACTATGGTTGTACAAAACGACATGATAGCGTTTTATTGGAATACATGTAGAAAATGCAATGCAGCAATAAATGGCACGAACATCAACCTTAAGCTGTGGTAGAAATGATTTGGCTAAACTACTCTGGAGCTACAGAACTGAGATGGACAGGGTGATACTAACACATCGAGCAGATGTTAGTTTGGTTAACAAGTCAAAACTAGAAGTTAAGGGGAGAGTAAAATAGAAAAGTAGTAGTACTTAAGAATTTAATTTAGAAAGTTATGGAATATGCAAGTAGAATTGGTGCCAATAATCATAAGAGCACTGGGGACCATACCTAAGTCATTGAAAAGGAATCTCAAGGAATAAGGAGCCAATATATCCCCAGGACTTGTGCAGAAGACCATGCTACTTGAAACAGTACACATATTGAGAAAAGTCATGGATTCATAAGGACGCTGGTTGTAAGCAGGAGCCCCAAACTATAATCCTCCAGTCTTTTTAGATTGTGATTAACAAAGAAAAAAATAGAAAAAAAATAAAAAGCGAAGGTTAGTTCAAATAAGCACTAACTAGCCGAGGTACGCATTATGATATCCCTTTTACATTTTTATTTAGTTGTGCTCTGTTTGTGGCACAAAAGTAATGATTAGAAATAAGGCAACGCTTCCAGAAAAAAAATAAAATAAAATAAGAAAAAAGCTTCTCTTATTATGATCGTATTTACCGAGTTTATTTGTTCATTTCCAAAGTGAAGGGAAATGTTTGTAACGTATAATGATGATGAATATTTTTTTAGGTATTTCCAGCAATGTTTCCGAACAAGAATCCAAAAGTATATTATGTTTTTAGATGTTTGGAAGTTAGCCCTTCTATTTACAAGGATAGTTATAAAAATTCACTGTGACGAAAACTTAAAATAGTATTCTATTTTAAATATACTAAAGTATTTGGAAACTAATTTTTCAAATAATGTAAAGCTTCTTTTAAAGTAAGTTTGTTATTAAAGATAATTTACCACTAAAATCATTAACGTAATAGCCTGTATTCTATAGGTCTACCTACGAGCCAAAGTTGAGGAATTATGATTGCTCAAGTAAAAGATTTTTTTTTTTTTTTTTTTTTTTTTTTTTTTACATTCAATACATTATTTCCAGTGAGAAAGCTTAATCAAGTTATCTATTTGGCCCTGCACTTAATTCGGATTCACAAAGTAGGCTTATGTACCCAATATTTTTGTCATCATTTTTCGCTGATGTTGCAAAAAGTGATTTCAGTATGCACCTTATATCACCTTAATATTGAGCAATTTTATCATCGACCAACGACACAGGTAACAAAAAAATCTATTTTTGAAATAGGATAGCATAAAGAGAAAGAAGGAGCTTAAAAATCATATTTGTTGAAGATCCTTTCTTTATTCTTCGCCCAAACCTTATAAAGGGAAAGGCTTTACATGGTCAATGTGTATAGTATATTTCGTTTTATCATGATATTTTACCTGTGAAATCTACCTTGGTTATGTATTTTGTATCGGTTCAAAAGTTTACAATTTAAAACCGAAAATAAGCAATATCGGCCTTGTATAACTTCACACCATTAAATTTTGCAGCCATGTAGATCATACTAAGTTATGAAAGCACTAGGCAAGACCCCTTCAAGTTTGGTTAGGCCTATAATACTTTTAGGTCAATCAGATTGTTCCTAGAAGGCAGAACGACCTTGGGCCTGAAGTCACTCGGGGTCAAAATGACCGTAGTTGCTCATTATTTTTTTTTTTTTTTTTTTTTTTTTTTTTTTTTTTTTTTTTTTTTTAGACAATTGAAACATCAAAGATCCTTGCTTTGTTATCGATTTGTAATACACTCTTACATTTTCCTTTCCTTAATAGTTTGAATCTTCATTTCTTTCATAATATTAATGAATTAAACGTTGGGTGTAAACTCAGCAGTGTAAGGTAGATGTCAAAGAAAATGTTTGAACGAGTGAAATTCTTCAAGGTCTTAAATTTTCAAAATAAATATATATCAATTAATGAGTTATTACTATAAACATCTTGAAGGTAGAAGAATCTTTTTCCTGACTATAAATGATATGGCCACCATGGAAATGCAGGAGGGCTTGTTAAGTCCAGAGCAACATATGTAAAGAAATGCAGCTATTTTTCAGTTCAACAAAGGAACACAGTTATAATGATTTTATCATCTCCTCAATACAAAAGATAACATAAAAGTAAAAAATGCTGCCAAAATACTATTAAATAGACAATAATATTGTAATCGCAAGTGATACATTATAGACAAAGAAGATATTCTTAAATTTTGTATGCCACTATCTATGGCAAGAAAGGATGACACAATGAATACCAAAGCAATATCACAGCTTCTTTGTGCAAATTCACAATGACAAAATAGCCATAATGAACCACAATGAGAGAGCCAAAATGTCACAGCACCATGTATGATTTTTTATGGTAATGCTCTATTCTATTCTTTGGGGCAACTTGCCGGATGCAGATTATGGAGTTGTATTTTCTAAGACCATCATATCATATTCCGCAAAAGGAGGTACCAAAGGTGATGTGGTATTCGACAGGTACAGTTGGACACCAGAATTCCTGCCCCACCTCGCCCTGAGGAAATGTACCCTTTCTCACCCTTAATGAGCAGCGAATAACCAAACAGATAGCGTGGGGAGAGATGATACAGGTGGTGGGCTGGGCTACACACAGGAACTCGCCGCACAACAAGGGTGTGACGGGGTCCACTTCTTCAGAGCCAAATGTGCCTGGAATGACCGTGTCCAACTGTACGTTGGAAGAGTAAGGCCCCAGCCAGGATCTGGAATGGTAGAAGGGTAAGAAGCCCCATCCAAAAGGTCACCAACCATAGTGACACTAGTGTTATAAGTGGGAGGGGGAGTGGGGAGGGGGGAAGGCATTCATAAATCACAGTGCGAACAAGGCTGACCTAGCAATATTCCCCTCTGAATATATCATCAATAAATCATCTGATGAGCAGGATCCAGGAAAGGCACTGTACCTGGCACAGAATTATAAATGAAAGAGCATAGAGAATAATACTCCTCAATCTATCTATCCATCTATCAATTGTTATATTTCATATATAGAAATATTCAGATATATTGGAAAAAAAGAAAGAAAACCATAAAAGAACTTCATTGCTCTGTTATTTATCATAAAATCATATTGTAAGAGAAATAGCGAAAATTCTGGTATAAACCGAAAAGGATATCTCCAACCCCTATTATTTTTCCGGTAATTGGGAATGTGTTCTCTATATGGTATCACAATTCAATTGATATGTGATATGGCTAAACTCAAGTAACATTATTTTCGAGTACGACTCCCGTATAGATATTTCTTTTTTCATACTACTGAGTACTGGAATAAGCATTATATATGTTTCTAAACGAGGTTTCATAAAAAAAAAAAAAAAAAAAAAAAAAAAAAAAAAAAAAGCGTTTCTTTTTGCTCTTCATGGCGTATTTATTCAGGATAAATAGTAAACGTACAAAGCTGAAACTTAAAATGTGTTATGTATTCTTCTCTGATTATTCCTGTTTTCACATAATTATCAAATACTTCTTCGCAATCAAACACAGGCATAATGTAAGTAATGTTTAACTCTTTCATTCTTAATCCATTTTTAGATATCTTAAACCACATTTATTCATATTCCTATTTTTTCATCTTTATTTCAAATTTTTTCTTCATTATAATCTGATTAGCATTATATATTACCTAGATTTATTTTGTCATCTGTACATTGCTATGCTGCTTAAATCTCAGAGTTATTTTAAACTGGAAAGAAAATATTACAATCATCATCAGCCTTTACTCGTCCAATAGATACCAAACGCCTCAGATATGTCCTTCCAACTGCGTCTGTTTGTGGTTTTTCTATGACAGTCCACATCAGCAAACCTTCTTAGATCATCAATCCTTCGTCTTTTCTTCCTTTCTCGGCTTCTTTTGTCATCTTAAAGGGACGATTACTGTTATTCTTATTGTCCAACTATTATCTGCCTTTCTCATTATATATCCTACCCATGTCTAACTCTTCTTACACGTTGTTAGTTTATCCTCTAATCTAGTTTGCTCTCGTATCCTTGCTGTTATTTTTCTGTCTCTTGGTGTTATTCCCCTCATTATTCTTTCCATAGCTCTTTGGGTTGTAAATAGCCTGTGTCAAGGCTTTACTAGGGCTTCAAGTTTCAGATGCATAAGTTAAAACTAGTAGGACCATCTGATTAAATACTTTTCTTTTTAAAGACAGTGACATTTTATATTTCCTAATCTCATTTTTTTACTAAAAGCTCTTCCTTCCTTACTAGTCCTTCTTTTAATTTCTGTATTAGGTTAGGCAGGGCACCAGCCACCCGTTGAGATAATACCGCTTAAGAATTATGGGGTCCATTGCCTGGATAGACAGTAATACATTGGATCCTTCTCTCTGGTTACGGTTCATTTTCCCTTTGCCAACACATACACGCACCGAATAGTCTGATGTATTCTTTACATATTCTCCTCTGTCCTCGTACACCTGCAACACTGAGATTACCAAACAAAACGCAAATATATCATCTGCAAATCTCAAGTTGATGAGGTAATCCGCATTAATATTAATTCCTGCATTTTTTTCAATGTGAATTTCTAAAATCTTCTTCTAGGTATGCTGTGAATAGTTTAAAAGAGATGGGGTCACGCTATCTAACTCTGTTCTCAATCGGAATTTTCTTATTATCTTTATATAATTTTAGGATTGCTCTACTTCCTGGTTATAAATTTTAAAGTGTTCTAACATAAGATCAATATATTCCTTATCCTTGAAGGGCTTTCATCGCTGATGAGGTTTTGGCAGAATCAAAAGCTTTCTCATAGTCTATAAGTGTCGTACATATAGTGATTTCTCATAGCCTAATGATTTTTCCATTAACTAGTTAAATACTTGTATATGGTCAGTTGTTGAATACCAATTTTAAACACTGCTTGCTTTCTTGTTTAATTCTAGTTCAGCTGTCTTTCTGTTCGACCAAATATGATCTTTGTCAATATGTTACATATTACAGAGAGTAAACTTATTGGGTGGCAATTTTCAAGTCTTTTATGCCCTTTTTTTAATGCATTGGTATAATGACAAATTTTATCTAAGCTGTGGTATAGAGCATTCTCACAGGCATTTTCTGTAAAAGCTCAGCGAGTTTTACTTGTACGAAATATCCTAAACCTATTATTAAATCACTTGTTAGCCCATCTTCTCCTGCTGTTTTGTCGCCTTTCATGTGTTTTAATGCATTTTTTTTTACTTCTCCTACTTTTTTGTTTGGTATCGGCTAAGGTGTTTCATTAGTTTTAAAGACAAAGTTGATTCTTATATGACTATTGTACAGCATTGTATAGAAATCCTATGCAGAATTTATCACTCTATCTGTATTGTTGATATTTCCATTTTCCTCCTTTAAAGAAAACATCTTTTGACTTGCTGTTCTAATAGTTCTTTTCATCAATTTGATCCTTTTTTTTTTTTTTTTTTTTTTTTTTTTGCTTATTGATTGGGATAGTTCTGGTAATACTATTTCATCTCATGGATTTAACCCTCATTTCAACTCTTTTCTTCATTAGGCTTTGAACTTCTTTTATAGCTTTCCTATCTATTTTTCTAATTGTGATAACAACTTGATTAAATTACTGATCATTTCCATCTTTCATTTCACAATGTTGCCAAATTTATATTTTTGAGCTGGTTTTTAAATTCGTTTGTTAGTCTTTGTATTTATGGACAGGATTACGTCAACACTACTCTAAGGATTTTGACGGAATTTTCTTGACAGTTAGATCTTAGGTCAAGGACGACACCACTAAATTTTGGAGATGATCCTGATACAGATCCAGACACTAAACTCAAATTTGTATATTTCTTCATTTCAAAGAACGTCAAAACAAATTGACGGATTGTGACGAAATTGTCACCACAGATAGATCATAGGCCATGGATGACTCCAATAAATTCTGGTGACGATCAAGATCCAGATTCTAGACCACGATTAGCAGTCTGGTTCAAATGCAAATAGAATGTTTTTCTTTTTGTGTTACTGTTACCCATAGCTGGGGGTTAGGAATCTATTATTGCTCTTGTTAATTTATTTCCCTATTTGTCTGAGTGTCTTTGGGCAGAACTACGTCAAAACTGCACAACGGATTTTGACAAAATTCTCACCTCAGGTAGATCTTACATCATGGGCGACCCCATGAAAGTTTGGAGATGATCCTGATCTGGATCCGGATTCTAGATGCGGATTTGCATTTTTCGCAATTTTAAAGATAACGTTGATATAAAAAGACAGATTTATATGATATTTTAACCACAGATAGATATTAGTTTATGGACTCCTCCAGCAACTTCTGGAGATGATCTGGTACCAGATCCGGATTCTATATCCAGATTTTCCTTTACCGCAATTTTAAAAATTACGTGAAAACAAATTGACACTGGATTTTCACCAAATTTCAACAATGGATATATATTATACATTGGAAGAAATCATGACATTTTGGAGGTGATACGGATCAAGAGCACTATTCTGGATCACCATGGCTCCTTTCACCATCTACTGTACAGTCAACATATAAAAAAAATTGAGGCGATGTCCGTAGACTTTAGTTACTGGTTGGTAATATTCATTGGCGAATTTCTTAAATCTCTGATTGCTCTTGTTTTCTTTCTTGAGATAATTTTTTTTTCCCTTTCCTTAGATCTATAAAACTTATTTTCGTATTTCTATATTCCCTCATTACTAGGGTGCAAATTCGTAACTCTAGCAGTGAGGAAAATATATTCACCTGTCGATTCCTTTTTCTTTACTAGTGCAAAATACATGAAAAATAAACTATCAATACACGGTACATAAATACAGTGTACACAAAATACAGAGATCAAGATTCAGTTTAGTTGAATCAGTTAAGTATCATAAGGTGTGTACACGACGTTTCGAGTGGTTCATTTGTTCATTCTCAACAGATAGGGATTTTTAGCATATAGGTATGAGGCTTTTGATTGAGCATTTATCACAAAATAATAGATTAGTGTACTGGAGTAAGGATTTTTCTATTTACTTAGTAGGAGGAGCCATAAGCTAAGCTTGCAGTTCATTGTACTGCATATATTTCAAACAGGTTATATACTGTAATGCTATTGTTTATTTTTATCTTTCACTCTTTCCCGCAATGATAATAGAAAAGCTTGTCCAAGCTTGCTGCTTGCTATCACATGTTTCTAATTGCTTGAGTTTCTGTGCCAGTGTTGCCCTCAACTGTTTGTATATAAGCTCGTTATCATATTAAAAAAAGTCATTTACATAAAAAAAAAAAAATAATAAGTAATAGCATTAGGGTGTATAAGCGTGCATGATATGGTAGATATGAATACGAATTGATAAGGTTGCAGCTGAAACAGTGAAACTTCACGTTGACTCCTGTGAGCAGCTGGCAGTGTTCTGCTGTACATGCATGTGGTAGTTCCAGAATATAGCATCTAGCTGGCCAGAAAGTTTATTGAACCAGGATCTATTACACCTGACTGTTATCTCAGTTTAAGCAGGACAAAAAAATATTGTTCTGGGGAGATGTTATGTTTTATGATTGGCGGAAAAAGGAGCATTTCTGCATCGCATTTGTGGTTGCTTTCTTTTGCAAAATACAGTGGGCTTCCAGCCTATGAAAAGCTTTCCCATCGTGAGAATTTCTTATGATATATGCTGTCCTTAACATTTTTTATAGGGACATATCTATGTTTATTGCTTGCTGGGAGAGTACACTTGTAACACCCTGTTGAAAAAGGCAGAACAATCACTTGGCGAGACGCACAGTAGTCTTACTAATGAAGCAGCTGGAACATCCCGAATTTAGACACGTATACTGCCAGATTACATTGCTCCTCTTCAAACTACTCTCTATGTGGGTGGTATGTTCGTTATTACTAAGCTTTCTGCTTTGACATATATGTAGCATACAGTACAGTGAAATTAATTTGTTTCTCCATGTCTGAAGCAGAAATAGTATTCGTCTTAGAGACCTCATCTCTATATACTTCCTATGAATTCAAGCCTTACAATAAGGGCTAATCTTTGCTGGGTCATAAGTTGGCCTTTTGGGAGTTTGAAATAGTCTCTTCAAGGTGAGAATTATGAATATATTTCTTAAAAGCTTGAAGATATTGCACTGATATAAATAGTAATATTAGTAATTTTATATTCATAATTATATATTATTATTATTATGTAATTGCTCAGGGTCACATTTACGTATATGTTTAGTATGTGAATGGAGGGTGATTTTTAATGACTCTACTACGATTCATAAAAATCTTGTGTGATATATTCTTATAATACCGGAAAAATCAAATGCGATGTAGAAAATCTCGAGGAGTCCAGAGGGCATAGAACCGAGCACGTGTGCTGATACTTGGAAGCTCTAGCGGAAATTGTATCATCTAAAAAGAGCATCAATTCAGAAATTAAGTTTCTTTGTGAAAGCGTTTTTATTAAGTAAATAGCAATAATTTTGATAACATCTTAGGAAATTTTGTCATCATAAAATTCTTTTATTACAAAGATGCATATGAACCTTTTGGGTCTGAGATTTGGTGATGTACCATGTGGCAATTATCTGTTAAATTTAATCCAAGCTTCGTTATATAAAATTTACTTTGGGATAGAGGAGGGTAAATCTCTCTGGACTTTTAGCTACAACTCCTCTCCAGATGGCAGATAAAGAGTTCAGCATTTCCTAGGCATTGATATTTCTATTCTCTTTGATCTCTGATCTCTGGTATTACAACTTGATCAGATCTGAACTATTCTTAAGGAACTAAAGTGGTAATATAACTCTTTGACAGTGCTTGAACAGCTCTTAAGGATCTGAAATGTTATTAAATGTCGATGCCTAGGATAAGTTTGTGTTTGAATTGCTTTTACTGATTGGTGTGTCAAGATTTCTGTTTAATCACTATATAATTGGTCAGTTTAACTGTTCAGCAGTACAGATTTTAACTTAACTTGCAGTTATGAAATGCAGAGTTAGTAAACAATCTGTCAGAAATTAAATGTACAATTTAGACCAGTGCTTTGTGAATAGCAGCACAAAAGCGTCTTTCGTATTAGTTAATAAAAACGACACCTTTTCATTCCTCATGGATCAGGAAGGTGAGTTCGGAGTGATATATGAATTATGTGATTATATAATCTGTTAAGTGAAATTACAGCTTAGTACTGCTTCATATGCACTAAATGACAAATTAGTAAGAATTATTTATACATTTATTTCATTTTAAGCCATCTGTATTTTTTTTTTTTTTTTTTTTTATAACTCTGTTAGCACCTTGACTTTAATCACTGTTTACTCCTACAACTAGTTAAGTTGTATACTTAAAAGAACTCTGAGTAAAAGTATATCTAATAATTGGTTATCATTATTGCCTTTTTTACCTTGTAAAACGAAAATCTAACACTGGGTAATCATAGTATTCCTTCATTACTTCCTTAATTTCCTCCCTATTGTAATACCAAATACTCATCATTACTTGAGCAGCCCTATCCATTTCTTTTTGTTCAACATTCCAGTAGGAGCATTGAGAGATGACTCTACTAATGAGGGGTTTAATGGTGTTATTATTATGGCTGATTTGTATATATATATATATATATATATATATATATATATATATATATATATATATATATATATATATATATATATATATATATATATATATATATATATATTCATATATATATATATATATATATATATATATATATATATATAATGTATGTGTGTGTATATTCTTACGAAGCTGGTCTAGCATAGAGTAAATATTTTATTCATCTATTTCGTTTGTGTAATCAAGAGGTGCATAGCCAGCTGGTTAGGTGAGTTCCTCTCATGTAGGTTTAATTAATGAATGTAAATTACATAAGACTGTCGTCATTCATTTAATGGCAATTTCGATCAATTCAATACATGTAAATTTACGTCATTTTTAGAAATTAAATTTTTATTTTCCCATAGTTTTGTTTCGAAGTGTTATGTAATCTCTTTTATGTGTGATGTATGATATACACGAGGTATGAGCACGAGTGATTATGTAATCTTTTATGCTCCCACCAGGTTAGAAAATGCATGAATATTCTCGAATTATATTTCCTTTTTTTTATTGTCACGAGAGGTAGGTGCCGGAGTTGGCTGAGGGTTGCCTCGCAAACAAGATTTGCACCCCTTCTTCAAATTACTACTCTGGCAACTTTAACGCTGCTATACCATGCCTCCCACGCTTCCAGTAGTCCAAACTGGATTGTTCTGGGATAATTACCTCAATATTCATAGCCCAAGGAATGCCAAAGCAGCAGAAGAGACCCAGCATAACCCTTTGAAAGACCCAACGTCCACCTGCCCTCTCTCCTCTCAAGTGTGTGCCCTTTCAAATGTGAATAAGTAATTTTTTCCCGAATGTATAATGTGTTTAGTGTTGTTCAAACTTTGATGAAATAATTAGATGGTATTTCAAGTGTAGTGTGTTAATGTAAGTACAATGTAACATAAATTTTTTTAACTGGCTCTGTTAGATTAAGTTAAACAGTAAAGTGTATTTATTTTGCTTAACCATTCTGTAACCTTGTGTGAACCAGAAGACGTAAGTGTAAATGTTACATATATGTAAATTTCATCATTGTTTAATCAATACAGTATTAAGTGTTAGCTTTTTTCATCAATTACCCAAATCAAATATTTTTATAAATGAATTTCCAGTGAAACAAGTGATTGTATATTTTATCTAAATTGTGGTTTTTTTGTCTTAGTCTAAGTTTTAGTTCAAAAGGCATATTTTGAGTAATTTATTTCTATGGTGTTAATTCTTGTGAATTGCTGTTAACTTTTTATAAAATATATTTATTTTTGTAAAGTATGTAATATTTTGATCATCAATATTTTTTCAATACATCTCTCGTATTCTCTGACTAAAAACCGAAGGAGGAGGTTAGTTTTTGAATAGTTCACATAAATAATCACCCAGTTATGATTTCAGGGCAACGGAAGTGACAATTGGATATTCTGTGTTTATAAATATTACCATATGGGGGCTGTGTAATATTTTTAGATCTCAGGTTTATTTTTCAAGTGTAACAGACCTATGTAATATAATCAAGTGAGTTTTCGAGTTTGGGAGTTTAAGTAACTCTCTACCTGTAATATATATATATATATATATATATATATATATATATATATATATATATATATATATATATATATATATATATATGTATATATATATATATATATGTATATATATATATATATATATATATATATATATATATATATATATATATATATATATAGACTTTAAAATAAACCCATCTCCACCATGATAGCTGAATCGTGAGTTTGCTACAAGTGGTTAGTTTAAATGAATATATATCACAAGCACACGTGATTTCAATCAATGTAAATATCACCCACGAAAGGCATTTAATACCGAATTCTATCTTGGGAATATATATCCACTTGGAATTCATTTTATGGTAACAGCTTCTGGCCAAGTGGAGATTCGAACCCCCACCTGTGGGCCCGGAAACCCTGCCATCACGACTCTACCGACTAAGCTATCAACAGAGATAAAAAAGTTTACGACAAGTCCCCGTATATATTCCTGTCGAATTCAAAAATCTGTTCATAGAATTTGAAATAGACCCATCTCCACCATGAGAGCTGAATTCTGAGTTTGCTACACGTGGTTAGTTTAAATGAACATATATCACAAGCACACGTGATTTCAATTAATGTGAATATCACCCACGAAAGGCATTTAATACCGAATTCTATCTTGTCATAAACTTTTTATCTCTCCTGATAGCTCAGTTGGTAGATTCGTGCAGGCATGGTTTCCGGGCCCACAGGTGGGGGTTCGAATCTCCACCCGGCCAGAAGCTGTTACCATTAAATGAATTCTAAGTGGATATATATTCCCAAGATAGAACTCGGTATTAAATGCCTTTCGTGGGTGATATTTACATTGATTGAGATCACATGTGCTTGTGATATATGTTCATTTAAACTAACCACTTGTAGCAAACTCACGATTCTGCTATCATGGTTGAGGTGGGTTTATTTCAAGTATATGAACAGATTCCTGAATTCGACAGGAATATGTACAGGGACTTGTCATAAACTTTTCATCTCTCTTGATAGCTCAGTCGGTAGAGTCGTGCTGGCATGGTTTCCGAGCCCACAGGTGGGGGTTCGAATCTCCACCCAGCAAGAAGCTGTTACCATAAAATGAATTCCAAGTAGATATATATTTCCAAGATAGAATTCGGTATTAAATGCCGTTCGTGGGTGATCTTTACATTGATTGAAATCATGTGTTCTTGTGATATATGTTCATTTGAACTAACCACGTGTAGCAAACTCACGATTCAGCTATCATGGTGAAATTGGGTTGATTTCAAAGTCTATGAAAAGATTCCTGAATTCGACAGGAATATGTACAGGGACTTGACGTAAACTTTTTTTCTCTCTTGATAGCTCAGTCGGTAGAGTCGTGCTGGCATGGTTTCCGGGCCTAAAGGTGGGGGTTCGAATCTCCATCCGGCCAGAGGCTATCACCATAAAATGAATTCCAAGTGGATATATATCCCCAAGATAGAAATCGGTATTAAATGCCTTTTGTGGGTGGTATTTACATTGATTGAAATCACGTGTTCTTGTGATATATGTTCATTTAAACTAACCACGTGTAGCCAACTCAAGATTCTGCTATCATGGTTGAGGTGGGTTTATTTCAAGTATATGAACAGATTCCTGAAATCGACAGGTATATATTCAGGGACTTGTCATAAACTTTTTATATCTCTTGATAGCTCAGTTGGTAGAGTCATGCTGGCATGGTTTCCGAGCACACAGGTGGGGGTTCGAATCTCCACCCGACCAGAAGCTGTTACCATAAAATGAATTCCAATTGGATATATATTCCCAAGATAGAATTCGACATTAAATGCCTTTCGTGGGTGATATTTACATTGATTGAAATCACGTGTTCTTGTGATATATATTCATTTGAACTAACCACGTGTAGCAAACTCACGATTCAGCTATCATGGTGGAATGAGGGTTGATTTCAAAGTCTATGAAAAGATTCCTGAATTCGACAGGAATATGTACAGGGACTTGACGTAAACTTTTTTTCTCTCTTGATAGCTCAGTCGGTAGAGTCGTGCTGGCATGGTTTCCGGGCCTAAAGGTGGGGGTTCGAATCTCCATCCGGCCAGAGGCTATCACCATAAAATGAATTCCAAGTGGATATATATCCCCAAGATAGAAATCGGTATTAAATGCCTTTCGTGGGTGATATTTACATTGATTGAAATCACGTGTTCTTGTGATATATGTTCATTTGAACTAACAACGTGTAGCAAACTCACGATTCAGCTATCATGGTGGAGATGGGTTAATTTCAAAGTCTATGATCAGATTCCTCAATTCGACAGGAATTTGTACGGGACTTGTCATAAACTTTTTATCTCTCTTGATAGTTCAGTCGGTAGAGTCGTGCTAGCATGGTTTCCAAGCCCAAAGGTGGGGGTTCGAATCTCCACCCGGCCAGAAGCTATTACCATAAAATGAATTCCAAGTGGATATATATTCCCAAGATAGAATTCAGTATTAAATGCCTTTCGTGGGTGATATTTACATTAATTGAAATCACGTGTGCTTGTGATATATGTTCATTTAAACTAACCACGTGTAGCAAACTCACGATTCAGCTATCATGGTGGAGGTGGGTTTATTCAAGTCTATGAACAGATTCCTGAATTCGACAGGAATATGTACCGGGACTTGTCATAAACTTTTTATCTCTCTTGATAGCTCAGTCGGTAGAGTCGTGCTGGCATGGTTTTCGGGCCTACAGGTGGGGGTTCGAATCTCCACCTGGACAGAAGCTGTTACCATAGAATGAATTCTAAGTGGATATATATTCCCAAGAAAGAATTCGGTATTAAATGCCTTTCGTGGGTGATATTTACATTGATTGAAGTCACACATGCTTGTGATATATGTTCATTTAAACTAAACACGTGTAGCTCATGATTCAGCTATCATGGTGGAGATGGGTATATTTCAAAGTCTATGAAAAGATTCCTGAACTCGACAGGAATATATACAGGGACTTTTCATAAACTTTTTATCTCTCTTGATAGCTCAATCAGTAGAGTCGGGCTGACAAAGTTTCCGGGCCCACAGGTGGGGGTTCGAATATCCACCCGGTCAGAAGCTGTTACCATGAAATGAATTCCAAGTGGATTTATATTCCCAAGATAGAATTCGGTTTTAAATGCCTTTCGTGGGTGATATTTACATTGATTGAAATCATGTGTGCTTGTGATATATGTCCATTTAAACTAACTACGTGTAGCAAACTCATGATTCAGCTATCATGGTGGAGATGGGTATATTTCAAAGTCTATGAAAAGATTCATGAATTCGACAGGAGTATATACAGGGACTTGTCATAAACTTTTTATATCTCTTGATAGCTCTGTCGGTAGAGCCGTTGCTGGCATGGTTTCCGGGCCCACAGGTGGGGGTTCGAATCTCTACCCGGCCAGA
>NC_090748.1:19535546-19543046 GCF_036898095.1 Palaemon carinicauda | reverse complement strand
GCCAAGTTAACAACAATTATATATATATATATATATATATATATATATATATATATATATATATATATATATATATATATATATGTATATATATATATATATATATATATATATATATATATATATATATATATATATATATATATATATATATATATATATATAAGAAGAGGATAACCCAAAACATTAAGCATAAGTATGATAGTAAACAGAACTTGTTTATCTGAAAGAAAAACATTATATGCCACTTTTTAAGATACCGAGGTATCAAAGTCATAAAAGTCTGTATTACAAATCAATCACATTAGCGTTAGAAACGCTCGGCACACATGTCTGCACTTATGCTAGGTTCACCTTTGGAAATGGAACAGTCTATATGGGCAACTCAGTGCCCTCATTTAGTTTGTAGTGCAGCATGTAACTACACACTCACCCTGGAATTAATCATCCCAATTAAAACCACTGTTCCTCGCAGAGTTAAACAGTAGGGCTAACGACGCGACCCACTGCTACCACAGATCTCTTTAGTTCCTCTATTTGCTTTGCATAGTGGCGAAAGAACACTCTGGAAGACTTCCAGCCAGTGTATGAACGGAGATGTTCAAAATCCATATAATTAAAGAAATTTAAGGATAAGGCATCTTTCCTCGGATCGTGACCTGCGAGTGTACTGTCAGGATCCGCTCTGCGAATAAAATATGTGATTTTCGCTCTGAGTTGATTCAGAGATAAATTTGAGCCTGATGTTTCTCCCCTGAATAGTTGACCACCCCTGAAGTCTGAAGTTCTATGAAGATAGACCTTTAGGCATTCTACTGGACATAGAGATGCATCTTCTTTCAGAGGGCAGATTCTCCAGGGACCCCACCTGTTGGTGGGTAACTCATTCTTGGCGAGAAACGTAGGATCCGGAAACAGGTTCAGTTCTCCCCCATCCAGGAACTGAACACGACCTGCCTCTCTCGAGAGGGCTACGATCTCACTAACCCTGGCCCCGGACGTGAGTGCAAATAGGAAAATAACTTTTTGTGTCAAATCCTTTAACGTACACTCTTCATTGCTCAACAGAGAAGCAAAATGAAGAACTTTGTCTAAAGACCATGAAATGGGCTTTGGAGGTGCTGAAGGTCTGAGTCTAGCGCAGGCTTTCGGAACTTATTAAAAATCTCGTTACCTAGGTCGACCTGGAAGGCATATAGAATGGGTCTTGTCAAAGCAGACTTACACGCTGAAATCGTGTTAGCCGCCAACCCTTGACCATGGAGGTGGATGAAGAAAGATAAGCAGAAGTCTGTCGAGATCTCCTGCGGATTCTTCGCCTTGACAAAGGCCACCCATTTTCTCCAAGATGACTCATATTGCCTTCTAGTAGATTTGCACTTATATTCCTCAGGGAAGTCTATGCTGGCTTTCGAAATCCCGAAACGCTTTCTCACCGCTAGGGAGAGAAAATCATGAGCTGCAGGGTCCGGGTTTTCTGTAATGAAGCGCAGACAGTCGACTTCTGGACTCGCTGGGCCAGAACTGGATGTGGTAGCGGTACAAACTTCAGCTGTAGTTCCAATGCCAAGGGGAACCACACGCTGTTCGGCCACTTGTGGGCCACTATTGCCGCTACCCCCTTGAAGGATCTCAGTTTGTTGAGGACCCTCAACAGAAGGTTGTGAGGAGGGAACAGATAAATCCTGGACCATCTGTTCCAGTCGAGGGACATTGCGTCCACTGCTTCCGCTAAGGGGTCCTCGTACGGGGACACGTACAGGGGAAACTTCTTGTTGTCTTTCGTCGCAAAGAGGTCTATCTGCAGTTCTGGGACTTGATTCAGAATGAAGGAGAATGATCCTGCGTCTAAGGACCATTCCGACTCTATCGGTGTGAACCTGGATAGAGCATCCGCTGTCACGTTGCGGACTCCTTGAAGGTGAACTGCCGACAGGTACCACTTCTTCTTTTCCGCCAATCGGAAAATGGCCAACATCGCCTGGTTGAGAGGTGGTGACCTCGATCCTTGTCGATTCAAGCATCTCACAACTACCTCGCTGTCCATCACCAACCTTATGTGGATCGAGTGACGCGGGGAGACTTTCTTTAAGGTAAGGAGCACTGCCATAGCTTCTAGAAAGTTTATGTGAAAGGTCTTGAATAGCTTGGACCAAGTCCCCTGGACTTTTTTCCGAAGAGAGTGACCTCCCCATCCCTCCTTTGAGGCGTCTGAGTGAATCGTCACCGACGGGGGAGGTGGCTGAAGAAGAACCGACTTCTTTAGATGTCTGGCTTGGGACCAAGGCCTGAGAAGAGTACGTAGCCGAAGCGGAACTGGTCTTCTCAGATCTCTTCGCGCGTTTGATGCATAACTTCTCCAAACTCCGGTTGCATCCTATAGCTGTGCTCTTAGCACTGGGTCTGTCACCGAAGCAAACTGGAGAGAGCCCAGTACCCTCTCCTGTTCGCGTCTTGATATCCTTTCGGAATCTAGAAGTCTCTTGACAGAACCTGCTATCTCCTTCCTTTTCTTTGCCGGGATGGAGAAACGGTGTGACAAAAGGTCCCAGTGGATTCCCAGCCACTGGAACTTTTGAGATGGAGAAAGGCGAGACTTTTTTCTGTTGATCTTGAAGCCTAGGTACTCTAGGAGCTGGATCACTTGACTGAAAGCTTGCAAGCATTCTGTCTCGGATGCTGCCCACACCAACCAGTCGTCCAGGTAGGCTACTACCTGAATTCCCTTTAGGCGTAATTGTTTGAGAGCTGCGCTCGCAAGCTTCGTGAAAATCCTTGGGGCTATGTTTAGCCCGAATGGCATGGCTCTGAAGGCGTATAGTCTTCGTTGTAGCCTGAACCCTAGGTAGGGGGAGAGCCGACGGCTGATTGGAATGTGCCAGTAGGCGTCTGACAAGTCTATAGAGACGGAATATGCCCTCTTGGGCAGTAAGGTCCTTATGTGTTGCAGTGTTAGCATTTTGAATTTGCAATTCACTATGAACTTGTTGAGTGGCGACAAGTCCAGAATGACTCTGAGCTTTTCCGAGTCTTTCTTGGGAACACAAAACAGCCTCCCTTGGAATTTGATGGACTTCACCTTTCGGATCACATTTTTCTCCAACAGTTCTTGAACGTACTCCTCCAGAACGGGGGTGGAGTGTTGGAAAAACCGAAGGCATGGGGGTGGAGTGGTGTACCAGCTCCAGCCCAGTCCATTCTTGAGTAGGCTGTGGGCCCAGGGATCGAAGGTCCATCGATCCCAAAATTTCAGAAGTCTCCCTCCTACCGGTATCATCTCACTTGGACTGCCGTCCTGAGGTCTTGCCTCCCTGACCACGACCACCCCTGAATCCCCTTCCACGAGCCTCTGGTTGCTCCTCTAGGCTTTGCTCGAAAGGAAGAAGACTGCCCTTCGAACGTTGGGGTGAATGCCGTGGACTGTGTCGACACAGCCTGTGGTATCCACTGAAAAGTGGTCGGGGTTTGTGCCACCATCTGGGGCACTGGAGGCAATGGCAATTGCAGTTGCTGTTGCTGTCTAAAAGGCTTGCCTGGCCGAGACGGTAGCCTAGTCCTCATAGTCTTCCTCTTTGGTTGAGGACCCTCATCCGGGGAAGACTTTCTTTTGATAGCCAGGCCCCACTTCTGGAGAAGGTTTCTATTCTCCAAGGTGGCCTTATCAACAACTTCTTTGACCAAGTCGGTAGGGAAAAGGTCTTTTCCCCAAATGTTGGAGGAGATTAGTATCCTTGGCTCGTGCCTCACCGTAGCCGAGGTGAACACGAACTCCCTACAAGCTCTCCTTGCCTTGACAAAGCCATAAAGGTCCTTCGTCACTGTGGCCAGATGAGTCTTGGCCACCACCATGAACATTTCATGGACCTTGGGGTCACTTGCCATTGTCTCAAGAGTAGTGTGAAGAGACATTGAGGCAGCCAGTCTTTCTTTTGTCTCGAACTCTCTTCGCAAAAGAAAGTCAGACAGCTTAGGGAGGTCCTCGCCGAACTGACGTCCGGCAATATCAGCCTCCAACTTCCCAACTGAGAACGTAAGATGGACGTCCTTCCAGTCTTTGTGGTCCATAGGCAGGGCCAGCGACAAGGGTTTACACTCCTCCAGGGAGGGGCAAGGCTTGCCGGCCTCGACTGCTTTTAGTACAGCCGCAAACCCTTTCTGTAAAAAGGGGAAGGCTCTAGCAGGAAAGGACACAAAGGAAGGGAGCTTCTTGCTCAATGCAGCTACCTTTGAGTTAGAGAAGCCCCTCTCTTTCAACAAAGATGAAAGCAGAGCTTGAGCCTTAGCATGGTCCTTCACTATGACCTCCTTCGGCTCTGTCTCCTCCTTTGAAGCTGGTTCCTTCCTCAGCCGGACATAACAGTCCGGATATGATGCCTTGCTGGGCCAGAATTCCACCTCCTCTAGGGGAACTGAGCCCAGCTTATCCGAGATGACGATCTTTCCAGTCGTCATCGGCATGTGCTCAGCATACCTCCATGGGTTAGCCTCTGAGCACACGGGAAGGTCTTTCACATTGAGCCTTTTCCGGGGCCCAAGTGATTCTGCAAGGCTCTGCATTCGCAGTTCCATTGCAGCCGCCTTCTCCTGATTCTCCTTCTGCATTTATTGGATCATTCCAACAATGGAGGAGAGGGCCTGTCCCAGCTCTACTGGGAGACCGGCCGATGTTGAGGGAATAGGCTCCGGGATCTGAACCGGAGTAGCCGACACCTCGTCGACCTCTTCCTCTACAACGTCTGGAGCTTGAACTTCATCCTGGGCTTCTGCCAGGAGGTCTTCCTCCAGACACTCGTCCACGTCAGACATCCTGTTATCTAACTGGATGTCTTGCATCGCGACCGCGACTTCAGCATCGACCTGGATCTGAACTTGGGGGATCTCCTCTTGAGGCTGGGGAATCACTGCATCAGCTGATGCCTTAGGGAAAAGATACGCCCTCATCTTCTCACTTGGAAGATAAGGTCCAGAAGTGTTCTTTTGGAAGCCCCTTACCCGGGTACGAAGCTTCTCCCTTGCTATATCCCTTGATTCTGCCGTCCTAGGGGAATCAAAGGCCTCAGTAATCAGGTTAGTGCACACAGTACATACCTGATGGTCCCAATACCGGAGATCATCCTTGGAGACAGCACATGCTGCGTGTCTCCTACAAAACTCATGTCCGCAGAGGTTCTTGCTGCAGACGTTGCAGAAAACACTTCCACACTTCGGAGGGTCCTCCTGTCAGAGAAGAAATTTCCATGAGTATCAAGTGAACTATGTATCACTGGATATGCATAGTATAGCATAACAATTCAGAAAGGAAAGACACACACTTGTGTTTCCCTCACAACCCATTGTTGCAGCCTTCCAGATAATATAATCGAATGGTTAATCTCTTCTAGAGTAACCAATGCAAAGTTTCCAGAGGAAACAGGTGGAGCTCACACCTAAGCAATGATTTTAAAATCCTGGATAATAGACAGGAAAGAACTCACTTTCCTATCTGTAGGGCAACAGCAAAGGGCTGTGCAAGAAAACACAAAAGTGTTAGAACACACAGTGCTGTACCAAAACCCACACTATAGTTTTCTTCTTACAGTATCTGTTATACTGAAGAATACTGGTACAGTATAGGAGGTTATGTGCCAGCCGGCACTTGCCGGCCGGCACACACCATAACTAGCTTTAAAGTATACTACTTAACAGCTATAAGGCGGCAGAACGCTGGTTCAAATGCATGTGCCGGCCGGCACAGCCAATGTCGGTCGGCAATGACTGCTGACCGACCACTACACAAGGTAGTACCCGGCTGCCGGCCACACT
The DNA here is from genome assembly GCF_036898095.1 of Palaemon carinicauda. Lineage (NCBI taxonomy): Eukaryota > Metazoa > Arthropoda > Malacostraca > Decapoda > Palaemonidae > Palaemon > Palaemon carinicauda. The sequence continues at coordinate 19,537,244 of NC_090748.1, read as the reverse complement.
CTTGGTGACCGGCAGACAAGGGCTGACATTAGCCGGCCGGCAGAGGTACAGGACCGATGCCAGCCGGCAGCAAAATAACCAGAGGACTACAACTGCCCGGCTGCCGGCCTCATAGGCCGGCAGCCGGGTTGGGTACAGCACTAGAAGAAAACAGAATGGATGCCGGGATAAGAGTGTACACTACCTCCAAGCCCGGCAATCCGAAAGAGTGCATATAAGGAAGGGGAGAATCTAATTCAGGCTTCCTGACCAATGCCGTCTGACTCTGCAGGCAGGCATGGATGAGGGACCAAGGGAGGTCCGGGCAGCACTCAAAACAGAAGACCCTTGCCGGCCAGCAGCTCTGCCGGCCGGCAAGGGACTGAGTCAATTCCACATCCTACCCTATTCTAGGTCCAGATGTAGAATGACGTACAGTACTGTAATGGCTAGGCCATTACAGAGATAGAGGGGGAAGGGACAAAAGAGGGTCCTACCAACCTTGCTTTAGTGACGGATCACCCGCAGCCAAGAAACTCATCTTAGCCTAAGGGAGATCCAAGGGGGGAGGCCAGCAATACTTGCCAGCTCCCAGAGCACCAAAGCAAGGAAGGTGTTGCTACTCCCAGGGAAAGAAACTTATCCTCCCCCGAGAACAGCAACAATGACTAGTCTGGTAGATCACAAAAGAAGGAATCATCTCGTACAGAAACCTTTGGTAGTGACCTAAGGAGGCTAAGCCTCCTATGACTGTGTCAGGTCAGGGAGGGAGACTCTACCCCAAGCCAGACAAACACAGACTCAGACAAAAAAACTCTGTTGTTCTGTCCCTCTTTGAACCAGACTTACTGGAACAGGAAGGTACAGTAACACCCCAGTATAGTTTTATCGAAAATTAATTCAGATAAACCACTTAGGGATAAGCCCAAGGCTTAAACAGAGGGAAAGGGATTGCATACCTTCTCCGAAGAAAAGAAAGCAACCGGGGAGTATGAGAAAGTATACTAAGGCTCCATAAGCAACTTAGCCTAGGCGCCAAGAGAATCGATTACCTAAATCACCGAAACTCACTCGTATACTATCTTGGAAATATTCCACATAATCTTGAATGTATAAAACATAGCCTAAAGCTTCAATAAAATTTTAATACACTCGGAAAAACCCAAAATCATGCATGAAGTACTAGGACCAAACGACTAGGCTACATGGCCTAGCATAAGCCAGAATTGGCGAATACTTCGCCAAAATAATACTAGAGCACGAAAGGAAATCCTATGTAACGCTAAATAGCTAAAAGCAACCGGGAATGTCGCTTTGACTAACTAAACTTATACCTAGCGAGCGACAGCGTCCATGACGCCTCCGGTAGGCTACGGCTCTTGTAACAAAGATTAAACCTTATTAATCACTAAAAAATTACCAAAAGCCTACATTTATACATAAAAGACATGGTACTCAACTTATCAGAGGCCGACGAAGCTGGAGAAGCCATGAAAAGTAGAATAAATCCAAGATTTGCGAGAAACACAGGGAAAAACACCGAGTTGTTAAGCTACGCAAAAAGGAATACAGATGGCGCCAAGATTGGCGCCAGGCACGCTTACGAAACGGGAGATAGGGAGCCTTGGGAGCAGCTCCCCCTTTTTCTTTCCCGAATTCGTTTCTTGCCAATTGCCCCCTAAGATACGAAAGCTCTGTTCAGGGTGCAGATTGCCATGT